>NW_015557175.1:2960732-2969600 GCF_001515605.1 Sinocyclocheilus anshuiensis | reverse complement strand
AAGGAGTGGCTTCACAACAACTCTGTGACTGTTCTTGAATGGCCCAGCCAGAGCCCTGACTTAAACCCAATTGAGCATCTCTGGAGAGACCTAAAAATGGCTGTCCACCAACGTTTACCATCCAACCTGACAGAACTGGAGAGGATCTGCAAGGAGGAATGGCAGAGGATCCCCAAATCCAGGTGTGAAAAACTTGTTGCATCTTTCCCAAAAAGACTCATGGCTGTATTAGATCAAAAGGGTGCTTCTACTAAATACTGAGCAAAGGGTCTGAATACTTAGGACCATGTGATATTTCAGTTTTTCTTTTTTAATAAATCTGCAAAAATGTCAACGATTCTGTGTTTTTCTGTCAATATGGGGTGCTGTGTGTACATTAATGAGGAAAAAAAATTAACTTAAATGATTTTAGCAAATGGCTGCAATATAACAAAGAGTGAAAAATTGAAGGGGGTCTGAATACTTTCCGTACCCACTGTACATAGAGCTCATCCAATATGTGCACATTCCATTTACTTTATCTGTTGTGCTTGTGTGTTGATCAGTGTTTACATATGAATAAAAGCATAAATTAATCTGTTCAACAAAGTCATTGTGAAGAAAATGCTCGATTTATATGGATTACATTTATGTGCCCAAAAAATGTTGTGCAGCAGAACACCAAAGCAAATCTGTCTCCTGAATTATTGAACGTTCTGGAGTGAACAGAATAACACATTAGCATAGCAACCTTATGGGCTCAATCTGACAAAGCCAGTGTGCGAGTGTGTTTATGGGAGGATGTGGGATTGGGAATTAAATAAAGGATGAATACTAACAGCGGATTGTCCAGTTTGTTTAATCCAACTCTGTTGTTCTGTAGTTATTAGAATTTGGAGGTCAAATGTATTTCCACTTTAATTTTGACTGGGATTGTAAAGAGAGAACATAAAATGTTGGGTGAACAGAATCAGGAAATGATGCACGATGGACTCAAACCCATGTTGCCTGTCTGAGCACCACAAAAATGGCACAACACTCGTTTGCGCCAGACTTTTCATTTTTGGGTGAATTATCCCTGCAAAGTCAGCAAGAAAATGCTAGATTAATATGCATTTATGTGCCCAAAAAATGTGGTGCAAGATTTACTTTACTCTTTTGTGAAATTTGCTAGAAATTTCTAAGAAATGGCAAGTAACAGACTGAATTCAACATGAAATTATTAAGTAGAAAGACTGAAGTAGTATTTCCTTGTAAAACATACTCCAATAATCTGTTTTATTAACTGTGATGGCTTTATGTGCATTTTGAAGCTTTAAAATTTTGGTTGAGCGGACTGTCAATAGATGTATACAAATTATAGAATATTAAAAATGTAAATTTGTGTTCTGAACATGAACAAAAGCCTAATAGGTTTTTATAGCTTGTTTCTGCCATGGGATTTTTAAAAAGGTAATTCTGACTTTTTCCAATTCTGACCAAATTGTGAGATATAAACTCAACACTCTGAGAAGAAAAGTCCGAATTGTGAGATATAAACATAATTATGAGATATAAACAGAATTGTGAGATATAAATGCAGTGTTCTGAGATAATAGCAGAATTGTGAGATATAAAGCAAAATTCTGAGAAAAGTCAGAATGAGATTTAATGCAGAATTATGAGATATAAACAGAAATATGATATATAAAGCAGAATTCTGAGAAAAGTCAGAATTATGAGATATAGATGCAGAATTATGAGATATAAACAGAATTGTGAGATATAAACGCAGAGTTCTGAGAAAAGTCAGAATTGTGAGACAAACACAAAATTATGAGATATAAACAGAATTATGAGATATAAACGCAGAATTCTGAGAAAAGTCAGAATTGTGAGACAAACACAAAATTATGAGATATAAACAGAAATAAAAACAGAATTGTGAGATATAAACACAGAATTCTGAGAAAAGTCAGAATTGTGAGACAAACACAAAATTATGAGATATAAACAGAAATAAAAACAGAATTGTGAGATATAAACACAGAATTCTGAGAAAAGTCAGAATTGTGAGACAAACACAAAATTATGAGATATAAACAGAAATAAAAACAGAATTGTGAGATATAAACACAGAATTCTGAGAAAAGTCAGAATTATGAGATATTAATGCAGAATTATGAGATATAAACACAGAATTCTAAGAAAAGTCAGAATTATGAGATATAATGCAGAATTATGAGATATAAACGCAGAATTCTGAGAAAAGTCAGAATTATGAGATATAATGCAGAATTCTGAGAAAAGTCAGAATTATGAGATATTAATGCAGAATTATGAGATATAAACAGAATTGTGAGATATAAACACAGAATTCTGAGAAAAGTCAGAATTATGAGATATAATGCAGAATTCTGAGAAAAGTCAGAATTCTGACATAAATGCAGAATTGCAAGATACAAACCAATTCTAAGAAAAGTCAGAATTGTGGGACAAACTCAGTTCTGAGCAGAAAAGTTCTGAGATATAAAGCCATGACGTTTGTGCCATCTTTCTGTACAATAAATGCCTGTTAGTTTTATATTTTTTCCATCCGATGCAATGGTGTGTACGCGTGCACTTATGAGATACTCACTAAGAGTCCTGGAGTAGGTGATCGTGAGTCTCTGAGTGCTGCCGTGCCTGGAACATCCAGAAGGGGCCATTTCATCTGCAGATACTGTCAAACACAACGACAAAACACAGATGAGACTCCAACACCGTATTTTAATTCACATCTCCCTTTCAAACTTCAATGGAAAAGTTTAGGCACAAAACAGGTGCATAAACTTCACCTCAGTAGGTGGCAAAGTTAACCAACACGTTTTGTCAGACCTGTTTACAATAGCACCTTAAAAAACGGAGGAGTGTGTGTGTGTGTGTGTCTAGACAGGTTTTGCTGATGACTAACTGTGGATGAATGAGTGAAACAAACATTGAACTGAAAAGAGACTTAACAGAATCTTCCAGCATGAGATCTGCTTCTCAGGGGCTCATAAATAAATTGAACGGTCAACAGAGAGCAATTCTACTGGCAAACACCTGTGTCTGTATCGTGTGTGTGTAACGGAGAGAGAGAGTGAGAGTGTGAAATCTGTGTTTGTCGGAGAATGTGTTCCTCCCAGAGCCCAGCTGTGAGAGCGACTATCGAGGGAGTGTGTGTGTGTGTGTGTGTGTGTAGGGGACAGCTGAGAGGAAATCCCATGGAGAGAGGTGGGAAAACTGGACCGTGGTAAAAACACAGCCACTTCTATAAAGACCAAGTGAATAGCCCTGCACTTTTGACCTCTCCCTGTATCACTTCAACTAGCAAACAGAGCAAACACCATCCCGCTCTCTTCATGTGGCCCGGGCCACCTGTACTCCACCGTGGGGCAAACAGGTGCGCTGATACTCACTAATGCACAATGCAGTTTTTAATAAATGCAGAGGTTGTGTTCAGATCTTCTTGTTTTGCTCCATTTGGTCTTATGGTCATAGCTGAAGCCTCAGTGGAGTTCAGTTTAGACATCTGGTTTGTATATCAGTTTTTAACTGCCGGATACAGCAGATTTCCATGTGCACGGATTTCTTAAGGCTACTCAAGAATTTAAAATTCATTAAAACACATTTAGTTTGAGCTAATATTCTCATACTAATATGTGAAGGAGTGTTTGAGCAGAGCACATTAAAGTCAACAGGAAATCAAAACTGACCCTGTTCACTTAATGCATGTTCCTGAATAAAAAATAAAATAAAAAAAAACTTGGCTTGTTGATTTACTTTTTGCTCAGAAATTGTTAGCACATTGAATTTAACATGAAATTTTGAAGTATGACAATTTAAATAGTATCTAAGTGTAAAATGTACTGCAATAATCTTAGTTTTATTTATAACTTCAAAAATAAATAAATACAATTTTGTTGTTGTTTTTATGTAATGAATATAGCCAAAATGAATAAAGCCAGAAGAGCAGTGCCAACAATGTGAAAATTATTTTCTGGTTAGAGCCCATAACTGATAAATGGCTGATATTAAAATTCCAGACCATTTTGTCTTTTACATACATACACACACACACACCATGGTAAATATACCGTACATATATGTATGTATGTATGTATGTGTGTGTGTGTGTGTGTGCATTAAAACCCAAATAAATTAATGTAATTAATTACATTTAAAATTTAGGCATCACTTTATAATTAAATAAAATATGAATGTTGTGTATTGATATTTAGTCAATAACCAAAATGGTAATATATATAACATTAAACCTTAATAAAAATGTTTCTTTAATTAAACTGTACTTTAACTACTTTCATTTTATTATTTTTTGTCCTAACAGCTTTGATTACGATACAAAATTTTGTCATAAAGCTTTCATCTAAACGCAGTTTTATCAGATTGCATGCGGTTATATGCAAAATACAAGAGTTTGTCAAGAACAGCTCGCTGTACACTGATTGGATGATGGCCTCTCTTTAAATCAAATCAAATCAAATCAGTCGTGTTTCTTCTTAATGCTTATTGGCTAATTATCAACATTGTTTGTGCAATCAACATCTGACTTGGTCAAGACAAACTCTCCAGTCCACCTGCTCTGATTTTAAACACAAATAAACACACAACACCATATTATGTGTCACTGGGTTTGGAAAAATGTTATTTCCCTTTAATAAATATGATCAATGGAATTAATAAATTGGTCTTTATATTAAGGCTTGCTGATGCTGCTCATGCCGGGAAATCCAGCTGGAAAAAGTGAAGCTTCGAATGAATTAATGTGGGGTCCGGTCCATTTTTGAACCTTTACATCTTCGACCTTGCTTTCAAACACAGCGTTCATAGGAAGGAAGTTTACACGGCTACGGTTAAAAATGGAAAAGACATTATAGCACAAAAGGAAGAGGGGAGGGAGCGGGAGGACAGAGAAAGAAAAAAAAACACTTTCAGGAATGAGTTTTGTCTGAACAGGCCAAGGGTATTGTTTCCTGACAGCTGGGTGACTCGGGGGGGGCAGAGAGGGCCCCTCATTCCCATCCAAAAGAGAGGAAATTCTTAGGGTTGACATCAGTCATCTCCCTCTACTATCCCTGCCACACACACACACACACACATATATAACCCGAAAGCTGAAGTTAGGGTAGGGATACCGGGCCCACACAACTGCTAAAGAGAAACAGAAGGCAGCCATTATTACTCTCATGTTTTATCCAACTGCAGGAATCCAGGCCAAGATATAAACACAGATCTACATACCAAGTCATAAAAAGCAGTAAAAGACTTCCAGTAAAGATGCCTAGTTCCAGTAACGGTCCCTAGATCTGTCTCCTATCATTAACAATGCTTTTAAACAAGACTTTACATTGATTCAACTAGTGGTTAAACGGATCGTAGTTGATCCGTGATCCGTACAGACCAAGCCCCACGGTTCGGCACGCATATGATCCGCGGATTAATTGCAAAATTTAACCATAATAGAGTATAAGTTTATCATTTGTTCGTATTTACACAATCAAGCGAATTTTAAACAATTTCAGAGAGAAAAGGCGAAAGGGAACTCGATTCGTTACTCGCGCGCTCTTCTCTACACGCACAGCCGCACACGCGTTTCAGACGGCGCGCGAACACTGAACTGAATCCTCTTCTGAATCCTCTGAACAGACACATACACCTGAAATTATGACAAAATACCCATCTTGACAATCATTCAGGTAAACGCAGTCAGTTATGTCTCAAGTGGATGAAAACAGCTGAGAAAGAAATTGGATGTGATGTGTATCATTATATCGGATCCGTGCATCAAGTCTTAAAGGGACAGCGGCCTATAATACTGCTGCTGTCATTAATGATCATCAAACAACAAAACAGCTGTGATAAAAATCTATATTTAATTTATACAGTGAACACTATGCAGTGTTATTTTCCCTAATAATTACATTTCTGTATTTGAATACTACCAACCTTATTTTATTTGTAACATATTCTGTTGTATTTATCTATGCTTGTCATTTGTGTATTTGTTCTTATTTTTACTGACTGTTCTCTTGTCTCTTTAATCATGTTTAAACTTTCTTAGTTAATCTAGTAGTATTTGCTGTGGTATCAAAGAAGTACTTCACTTTAAGTAATAAATGGAAAGTACGTTAAATTGAAATATTTTTAATTTTCTTGCTGATCCGAAAAATTATCCGATCCGTGGGTCAAAAACCGTAATGTGATCCGAACCGTGAGATTTGTGATCCGTTGAACCACTAGATTCAACATTAAATGCTACACTTTCAAGCCTAAAAACACATGGTATAGTGAAAGAAAACTTTAAAGTCACTTTTATGGAAACAAAAAAAGATGTAAGCTAAAAAAAAAAAAATTATGTAAGCTTTTTTTTTTAAGTTTTATTTTTTAAGCTTACTTTTTTAAATTAAGATTTACATAAAATTAAGAAAAGTCACATTTTCTTACAAAAATAAATAAATAGTTTACAATTTTGCCTTTTTCTAAATATAAGATTTCCATAATAATGGCATTTTCAAATGTTTAATGTTTAATGTAAAAAAATTTTAAATGTAAAATTTGGTCATTCTTAAAATAAGATTTCCAAAGTCACTTTTTTAAATATGTAATAATAAATAAAACATTTTTTAAAATTTTTACAATTTATGATGTCCATAATAGTGACAATTTAAAATGCATAATAATACATAAATATTTTTATGTACAATTTAGTTATTTTTAAAATGTAAGATTTTCATAATAGTGAGTTTAAAATGCATAACGTTATATCATTTGATTTAATGTAAAATTTGTCATTATTAAAAGGTACGATTTCTACAATAGTGACATTTTCAAATGAAATATAACGTTCAGCAGGAAATAATAAGAGGCAGGACTTGGTTTAGTCCATTAGATTATAAAAGTGGAAGGAGGATGTGATATTACTGGTTATTATTAAAAGGACAAAAAGTTCCTCAGAGATGGATAACGTTATTACATTTGGATTTAAAGGGTTAGTTCACCCAAAAATGAAAATTCTGTCATTAATTACTCACCCTTGTGTTGTTCGAAACCCATAAGACCTTCGTTTATCTTCGGAACACATTTTAGGATATTTTTGATGAAATATGAGGGCTCTCTGACACTCCCATAGACAGCAAGGTAACTACCACATTCAAGGTCCAGAAAAGTACCAAGATGATCGACAAAGTAGTAGCTACGAGAATACTTTTTTGCGCAAAGAAAACAAAAATAACGACTTTATTCCACATTTTCGTCTCTACTGCGTCACTCATGGACGCGCGTTCACGACAGTACCATGACGTGAGCCATCACGCTGGATCTGGGTCAGCGCCGCCACACGCTCGCATCATGATACTGTCGTGAACGCGCATCCACAAGTGAGTAGAGACGGAAATGTGGAATGATTTTTTGAATTACTAATAAATCACGCATAACAGAAGAGGGATATTTATCAAGGACATCACGGTCAGTTTTAGTTTAATTTTAACTTTAAACGGCTAATAGCAGGCTATCTGTGGCAGTTAACAGCAGATCGTATCAGTGTTTCTGCTCTCTGCAAGGCTCACGGGACGGTTTGAGGTGATTTTGGTGACTAAGTGAGCACTAGGAATGTGTCCAGCCATGATGAGGAAAACCTTCAACACCCAACTCAACTAAAATGATTTCTATTCTCATTTTCTGGCCTTTCAGCCATTATCAACACCTCAACCTAACACAGTTCCCTTGGCTGTTGCACGCTGGCATCCTGTCCATTTAACCGCTTCGGTCAGGCCCTGGCCCACTAAAACTGTCCTCAAGTTGGCTCAGAGGGTCAGCAGTGAAAAAAACAACACCTCTCTTGCTGGTCAGCAGAATTCAGCTCCTAAAATCAAGGGTGGTTACGATAGGAAAAGCGCTTTGGGCGGAACGAGAAAATGGAGTGTTACTGCGCTGCAATCCTGTAGTAAATGTTTACAATGGCATAGGACTGGAAACACACACAAACTCAATTTGCCAATTACCTTTTACAGTAGACTTCAGGCGCTGTGCTAATGTGTTGCAGGTGCCCTTGAGTTGTGCTTAAATCAAGACAGAACTGGTATGAAATAGAGAGCGAGGCAGAAGAGAAGAGGAAAGGAGGAGCAGCGCCTCCATTTATCAACCACTGCATTGATAACGGCTTCAGATCATGTTTATAGTCTCATATTCACACAACCTTGAGGAAAAATGTAATCAACACTATGTAGCAAAATGGTGTAGTCACATGCAACAGGCAATGTGTTTATTATACTACTAAAATGTTAAATAAAAGGGACAGTTCTGGCTTTAAAACCTGCAACCAGGTGCATTTATACAAACTATATTAAAAGGTGGAAGAACTGATTATAGTGATTACATTTTTTTTTTTAATATATAATAATTTAATATTCTGCATTATATACATATTTTTGGCTCTGTAAAGCAATCTTGAATTGAATTGAAATTGAATTTTAAAATCAACTACACAAAATCAAATGCATTTACTAATGTTACAATAATTTTTATTATCATTAAAAATGTAATTGAATAGCATAATTATACCATTAACTATATCAACTATATATTAAAAATGTAATTATTTATTAAATATATTTTACACAAACTATATTACAAGGTAGAAGAATTGTTTGTAGTGATTACATTAATTTATTTTTATATTATACTACATATTCATGCATTTACTAATGTTATTATTATTAACTGTTATTATTAGTAGTTTTTTTATAAATGTAAAATGTAAATTAATATCGGTGTTACACAAGCTATATTACAATGTGAAAGAATTGTTTATAGCGATTATAATTATTAGTTTATTTTTTTAATTGTATTATTTATATTTAACTATATATA
>NW_015557175.1:2955529-2960567 GCF_001515605.1 Sinocyclocheilus anshuiensis | reverse complement strand
TATTTATATTTAACTATATATATATATATATATATATATATATATATATATGTGTGTGTGTGTGTGTGTGTGTGTTTTTTGCTCTGTAAATCATGCTTGAGTTTCAAAATCTGAAACAAATAAAATCCAATGTATTCACTAATGTTGCAATGATTTATTATTATTATACAATTATTTAATATCGAATTATATTTAATATCTATAATCTCTTTATATTAAAAGGTAAGAATTGTTTATATTGATTATACTCATTTTTTTATATTATGCTATATTACACATACACATTTTATATATTTGAATATATATACTAATGTTAAAATTATTATTAGAAATGTAATTATTTACTGAATACCTGTGTTACACAAACTATTACAAAGTGGAAGAATTTTTTATATATTACACTATTATATCATATTTGTTATATTATCTGTAAAGCAAAATTGAGTTTTAAAATCTGCTATGTAAATCAAAATGTATTTACTACTGTTATTATTACTACTACAAATGTAATTAGTTATTGAATGTCTGTGTCTTTTGTTGACACTGCATTTATTTTAAATCTGAATCAAACATTCCGATGCATCCGGATGCTGGAACATGTTTCACAGTCTTATTAGAGAATCTATATTGTGCCTGAAACCTTCTCTCCAAGCTGACTCTATGTAGTGGGTCCCGCTTTCCTCATCCTACATAGAGTCTCTCAACTTCAAAACTAGGCCTCTCATAGGCCGTCATCCTCCAGCTATCTGATCCATTTCTCTCTCCTCTCTAATTGTCTTCCAGCTCTCTGCCTCGGCCTCCAGCGCTCAGAGCGAACATCAGTCGAACGCTCTCCTAATGAGAGGCAGAACACAGATGCGACAAAAGGTGGTGGAGAACATTCCAGAGAAAAGCCAAGCACCAGGCCCTTTGGTTTGGTGAACAGAGAGAATATGGCATATGCTCTAGGGTCCGCTAGGTGCCAGCGCCAGAGTCCAATTGTTAGCCTCCTTTCATGGAGAGAGATGCGAATGGGGGGCCAGGAGGCTTTGTCAGCTCGGAGGAGACGAGGCAGCGCTGCCAGGGATGCTGTGAGGCAGATGTGAGGGACATTTGTTACTGAGGGAGAGCGTGGCACCTGCCAACAGCACCCAAATAGAATCGGCCTGACAAACTTACAGCTCCGCTGTGGAGGTAATGAGGGGCTGACATGCTTTCAATTGCCTGCCCGAAATCGGTGTTGCTCGCTTTACCAAGTTTTTAGGCTAAAAAGTTTAGTCTAAAAGCCTGGATGATGATGATGGGATCTGTTTTACATTTTACCATCACCCTGTAATACTTTTAATTTCTTAATGAACGTCCCTTAATAAAGCACATAATTTAAGTAAATTATTTAAAATATATATTTAAAAAATATATATAAATTTAAAGGTTTAGATTATAAGTGATAGCCAAAGGCAAGATTTTTTTGAAATAGCACAGTTCAATTCATAGTCCTTTACACAAAAACAGTTATTAAAAAAAGTCATAAGTACATAAGAAAAAAAATTGATTTAAAAAAAGAATAAGAAAGCAAACTTGGCTGGTTAGACAGTGTTTTGTTGTAAATCTAAACTCAATGACTAACAAAAATCAGCTCAGTTGGATGTCAAACTATAAACATACACACACTACTGTTCAAAAGTTTGGTCAGTAAGTTTTCTTTTTAAGAAACTGATATTTCAGCAAGAATGCATTAATGCATAAATTTATTAAAAGTGAATGCAAGATCATTTATAATGTTAGAAAATATTTCTATTACAAATAAATACTATTCTTTTGAAGTTTCAAACAATCCTGAGAAAAAAGTATCACAGTTTCCACAATCAGCAGCAAAAACAGTTTTCAACATTGATAATAGTAAGAAATGTTTCTTGAGAATCAAATCATCACATTAGAATGATTTCTGAAGATCATGTGACACTGAAGACTGGATTAATGATGCTGAAAATTCAGCTTTACATCACAGAAATAAATTACAGTTTAAAATATTCAAACAGAAAACAGTCATTTTAAATTGCATTAATTTTCTCACAATATCGGTTTATATTTCTACATTTTTTATTAAATAAATGAAATCTTGGTGAGCATAAGAGACTTTTCAAAAAATATCTTAAAAAAAATTTTTTTTTTTTTTTTTTAAATCTTACTGACCCCAAACTTTTGAATGGTAGTGTAAACAGATAAGTCTAACAAAATCAAATATTCTGTAATAATGCTAAGTAACCACCCTTCTATGATACAATTATACCATAAAAATTATACATTTATAGCATAACTTCATTCTGCACAGAAAATGATCCTACTCATAACCACAGCTGAACTCCACACATGTCCTCAGCACCAGCAGATCATGCCAATCACCCAGCATGTGGCCTGTATTTATTTAGGACCCTCTGATGCACCCAAATGGGCCTCCCTGTGGCCGGTGTGTTAAATGTTAATCGCATCTCTCAATCTGAGCAGCCCAGCACAGATAAAACACCGTCCTGCCCCACATGACGGCCTATTGTCAGAACATCCCATCAGCTTAATACTAGGCTAGTCATTTACACCTACTGTTAGTCCAACCTGACCACACAATCAGCGCTTACCACAAACCACACACAATAGAGGTGAGAACAGCCCGCCTGCTTCAAACCGGGCGCCTTTGTGAAATTGCGTTGTGGGTAATTAAATAATTATACAAATCATTCTTACGCAAACGAGATCCAATCATGCTAATTGGAGGGAGAGATTAACTATCAGTGAAACTGGGCGGACCTGAAGCAGCGCTCCAGTGAGATCAGCACCCACAATGTTTTGTCAGATCGTCTGGAATGTAACCAAACTTCAGAGATTAAACTTGAGCAATGATAGTGATTTGGGCAAAAGAGTACGGCATTCAAAGATGAGGACACCCAGGCGTTAAATAAGTGCTTACTGACACGCTAGTTTTACAGTTAAAAATAAAATCACCGGCCTAACTTCACTAGCTTAACTTGGGATGTTGATAGATCCACATCCCTGAGCGATTTCCCTTGATGGGAACACAGTCCCATAGTTAAACACTGCTACATTAGGGAGTCCGCTCCGCATGCAGGTATGTTTGTTTTGGCTGTAGGAGTTATTTACAGCACGGCTAGACGAAACATTTCAGTGAGGCTATTTGTTTGCGCTTTTCACACCATAACGTCTGAGGCCATTTTCTTACTCAGTTCAATTGATTTTCCAAACCCAAATTTAATTCCAACTTGTTCTCCCTTCCTCTGCAGGCCTGTTTCTTCACATTGTACTATCTGGGTCTGAATCACGTTATGTAGGGCCCTGTGATTTCTTCAATATACTGTAAATTCCATTTTACTGCAGTGAGGAATGTCACGGAATTTTGCCAAATCTGAATGAATAAATCAGAAGCAGGGCTGTACCCCTAATCGAATCACCATGTGGACTAGTGTATGTGAACATTAAAGCGCAAAAAGACTGCTATTGAAATGAAGTCTGTATGTTCTGTGTGTCTCTGTGTGGTGAGCGGCACAGTTTAATGAGTCACTTCATGAGTCTCCCCAAATCATTTGATAAAACTATAGTCAAATAATTTAACAGAAATTAGTATATAGCAGTATAGAAAATAGTATTTAAGGAGTATCACACAATTTTGTCCATATTTTAATTTTAACAGTAAACCTCTTTTGTGAATCCCTTTGTTTGCCAAAAAAGAAAGTGGTCTGATTTTATTTGATTATATTTTAAAATAATCAGATTAAATAAAAAATAAAAAAATCTAAGGTTAATGTATTAATTTGATTACCACCATTTTTGATATGAAATCTGTTAAATCATAAAACAAAATCCAGAACAATTAAAACATTATTTAGGGCACTGCTGATGTTGAAATGTTAATAAATTATTAATTTGCTAAACTTTTAGTAATTGAACTGATTAGACACCCTGTTTGATTATTAAAATTGAATTTTAAAATTGGAGTAATATTGGATCTGTGTAGTCGCTCAAAGTGACAGCAGCCTATAAATACCTGCTACTGTCATTAATGCTCAAACAACAAAACACAGCTTTGACGAAGGTTATTTTATATTTAATTTATACAGTGAACTAGCGGTCGACCGATATATCGGCCGATATTTGGCATTTTTTCAATATCGGCCGATAAGTTTTCCTGTTTTGCCGATGTGTTCGATGCAGGACTTTTATTTTGACGGCGCTGAGAATGGAAGTGCCTGAGCACACAGTTCTCACATTCTCCCTCTTGTGCGCTGTTGTCGTTAACAGTTGTCTAACACGGATAGAAGTCTGTTTAATAATCAGATAGAACTGTTAAACAAAGGAATTAAAACAACCTTGCAAACTTAGTCAGATCCAGTTGTGAGATCTTGTGAAGTGTACATCTTGTGAAGTGTGCATTTGTATCCTGCATGATCGCGTGTTCTCTGCGTAACGGTTCTCTGCGACAGGAGGAGAGTTCAGCTTCACTGGAGACGCGCGATCGACAAACTTTAAACTCGTGATTTTAAATTATGCTGCGCTTTATGCATTTGCCCACTGCCGTATTCATGTCATTTCCACTGTGTGCTGTATGTAAAATGAGTGTTACCTTGGCTTTATTTAAAAAAAAATATGATTCCCAATGCACACAAACTTCCCAGAATACTGAGTGCCCTGTTGTTTACAACAGTGTTTACTTCCTTTTTAATTATATTTTTATTAAATATTTATTTATTTGTGAAAAATGCTTTGTCATCTAAAGTATAAGTATGTTTACTTAACACATTTATGTTTTTATCAATTTTCAAATTATTTCAAATTTCTTAAATATTAATTAAAATAAATAAAATTTTATCTGCTTTATATCGGCCACCCTGCTTTCCAAGATATGGGCATCGGCTGTCAAAAAAACAATATCGGTTGACTACTACAGTGAACACTATGCAGTAGGGCTGCACGATTATGACAAAAATCATAATTGTTGATTATTCCCTTGAAACTGTAATTGCGATTATTAATTTTGATTATCAAAAATTAC
>NW_015557175.1:2951370-2955353 GCF_001515605.1 Sinocyclocheilus anshuiensis | reverse complement strand
TTATTAATTACGATTATCACAATTTACATTGAATGATGTTTATACCATTGTTTGATGCAACTGCATGCCGTATTTTTATATGAAAATAAACAAGCTGAAAACACCAACTAAAAAACTTTGTGCTTTTCTATAGTATTAAGCCTCAAATGTCAACTATACATTGGATTGGTTTCTACTTTAAATGATTAAAAAGTAAAAATATGAATGGTATTATAATGTTATACTAAAACTAAAATTAAAATAATGGGAAAAACCCTTAAGATAACATGTAGAAAGACAAAAACGCATCTTAAGCACGCAGAATAGCATAAGTGGACTTTGAACGATTAATTGCCGCTTTGAACGATTACGTAATTGTGGCATCCATAATTGCAATCGTGATTAGAAATTCGATTAATTGTGCAGCCCTACTATGCAGTGTTATTTTAGTTATTTTCAGTGTTATTATTATATTTCTGTACCTGAATACTACCGACCTTATTTTATTTGTAACTTTATTCTGTTGTATTTATCTATCTATGCTTGTAATTTGTGCATTTGTGCTTATTTTTTACTGGCAGTTCACTTGTCTTTAATCATGTTTGAACTTTCTTAGTTAGGCTAGTAGTTTTTGCTGTGGTATCGAAGAAGTACTTGGCTTTAAGTAATCAATGGAAAGCAAAGTTACATTGAAATATTTTTTTTTCTTGCTGATCTGAAAAACAATCCAATCCGTGACTCAAAAAACGTAATATGATCCGAACCGTGAGTTTTGTGATCCGTTGAACCACTAATTTAATATTACATTTGTTAGTCATCATTAAAACGGACAACTTTCATTAGTTGTAAACTACCATGCCTACCTAGATGGCATTTCTGCATTTTATAGGTGCCTTCAGAACTTTTGTAACCTACAAAACTCAATCTAGGTAAGCAGCTCACTAGGTTATGAAACGCGGTCAGTCTTCAGACCATGTGTCGAACACCAAACCGAATGAGACACTGCAAGAGAGGTTTTTGAATTTGTTTGCCAAGTGAAAATCTGATTGAAAGTGCACCTTTTCCCCAAGAAGATGGTAGTGCACTTCATCTAATTTCCCA
Organism: Sinocyclocheilus anshuiensis; assembly: GCF_001515605.1. Taxonomy (NCBI): domain Eukaryota; kingdom Metazoa; phylum Chordata; class Actinopteri; order Cypriniformes; family Cyprinidae; genus Sinocyclocheilus; species Sinocyclocheilus anshuiensis. The sequence continues at coordinate 2,954,273 of NW_015557175.1, read as the reverse complement.
TTTTTCCACTTTTAATGATAACAATAGTGGAACAGGAACAGGAATGAGAGAAATGATTAGGAAATGGCAGATTCGAAATGCATCCGCATGACCAGATTGAGCGGCATAAGTCACATTTTTAAAACCAAATGGTCCTTTAATGCATGAATGAATAAAATCCATGCAGAACGCTAAAGCTAGGCAAATTACAACTACAGACTCCCAAACTGTCTGACTCGAGGTCACCGTCAATAGGCCGATGGCTGCCGTATCTGAAGTATGTATCTAGCACTAAGGTAATGGCTGCCATGTTTGAAGTATCCCTCAGTCTTTGGGCCGAGTGAAGTTAAGTGCCTTTGACAGGGCTCTGCTGCTCTCATCGGGTGTCTATTGTGACCTGCGCGCCCTCCTTGCACGTCCATTCATTGCCTGAAAACACTAAAAACCAAGTCAAAGGTCAACCTGCCAGAGTGCACACATCTCCATGGCAACATGGCCCTATTAAGGCCGAACTCACGGGCCTCTTAACACGCTCTTGTGCACAAAAGAACTATTAGTAAGGAAGGCCGGACGGAGATGCGTGTGAGCTTCTATGAGCGTAAGGGAAGCATAGAGATGGGGCAAAGGTTTTTTTTTTTTAGGAAACAATGTGAAAAATGGCATGCTGAGGACTTGCGTGAACACCGAGTAATGATGCAAATGAATTGTTCATTGAAAATTTGAAGAAAAAGTGACGTGTGGCCAAATGTGGTGTCCCATACTCGGAATTTGTGCTCTGTATTTAACCCATCCAAGTGCACACACACAGCAGTGAGTAGTGAACACACACACACACCAGGAGCAGTGGGCAACCATTTTTGTCGCAGCGCCCGGGGAACAGTTATGGGTTCAGTGCCGGTACAGAGACTCGAACCCACAACCTTTGGGTTACAAGTCAGACTCTCTAACCATTAAGCCCCAATCTGAACTGATTTCTGGAAATTAACCGAACTTACCAACACTAACTCTGTTATTGCTACTAAAGTTTAAACCAAATACTTTTTTTTTTAATTTAGTAAGCTTAATGGTCAAATTAAAGAGCATTAAAATCATTGCAATATTCACATTTGTAACAATTATACTGCCAGACAAATCATCGTGAATATATTGTGAATACTCAATAAACTGCAAAGTCCTGGTGGACATTTGCATGAGTTACAGAGGTCTCGTTTTTAATAATGGTTGGAAACTTGGACAACCAAAACCGATATTCTGATTTTTGCTCTATGATATTTAAATTAGCACAGTTAGGATTATTGTGTGCCCATGTTATCATATTAAAAGAACAGATTACCAAAAATGGAAAATTCTCTCACCCTCAAGGTGTTCCAAACCTGTATGAGTTTCTTTCTTCTATTTTGTAGAATGTCGGTAACCAAACTGTTGATGGTAGCCATTGTTTGGTTTGAACATTCTTCAAAATATCTTCTTTTGCATTCAAAGTAATTCATACAGGTTTGGAACAACTTGAGGGTGAGTAAATAATGACAGAATTTTCATTTTTGGGTGAACTGTCCCTTTAAAACTGGTTCAGCGCCCTTATTTGTTCAGTTTAATGTGTCCTTATCACATCTCTGTATCAAGAAGGAAATGTAGCTGTGATTCAGTCATCATCTATGACTTCCTGTAGAAGTGAATCAGAAGAGACGATGAAGATTTTTTTCATAGTTGGAATAATACCATTGCATTGACCATGGATAGGCTTTTATTCACACCACACTCGTAGAATGAGAGACAGAGCTGATGGAGTCGAGCGTGATGGAATAATTGAGCTATTGTACTCAAGAACACAATGCAATGTCAGTCGAAACCTTACGCATAATTAGAAGCACAAGAAAATAATCAGGGCATCTGTCGAGAGCTGGCGTTCTATCAGCGCCGAGGGCAGGTGGCCATATTGTTTCAGTCAATTACCAGTGTGCTCGGAGGTTTTTCAGTACCTGGCATACCTTGTTACAGATTCTTCTACAAATATTAAGCTCACAAGAAGGCAATATTTTTAACCCTTAATGGTGATGGATAAAGACCTTTATATTAACTGCCTTTACTCCAGCTCTTTGGGGGGATTTTAGTTTGAGAAACTCTTCAGTCTGCCAGGTTAAATTAGTCTGAAACATTTTCATAATAACCCCATAAACCGTAGCTGTTGAATGGATGACTGATGGAGCCGGCTGTCAAATGAACGACTGGATGTTTACTATAAAAATTTTAACTGAGGTGTGTGTGTGTGTGTGTGTGTGAATACACTAGACATGAGGCTGAGTAATCTTTATTTAAACATGCAAGTGAATGCAAACACTTCTAGCTCAATATCATGTTTTGTTAAGAACCAGTATGTGCCAGAATGCAACTCATAATATGAGTATGGATGAACAATATATTGGCATCATCCAATAATCATATCTTAATCAGTTTCAGTCTGACAAGTAAAATATGCTGATATATTTAAATGCCGTTGATAAATAAGCTGATAAATTATAGGCAGATGATCATGATCCTACATTATATTTTGTTATTTTTTTATTAAATTAAAAATGAAATATTTGCTCAGAGCCTGTAAGATTTTTTTTTAATCCATGGCACACATGAATTGTTTATTCTCTGCCTTTATTTTATTTTATTTTTTTATTGTGCGTTTATTTTCTATTTTAAGTTTCATAAAATAAACTTGGCCATAGGCATATCACATTTTGGTAAAATTTTTTGGTAAATACAAGATCTATAAAGTATAACATTAGTTAATAAAAATACAATTCCTTGTTGTTTGTTCATGGTAGTTCACAGTGTGTTAATATTAACAGATACAACTTTTGATTTTAAGAATGTTAAAAAAATGTTAAAATTTACATTGACAAATTTTGACAATAAATTGACAAAAAAAAGAA
>NW_015557175.1:2946573-2950681 GCF_001515605.1 Sinocyclocheilus anshuiensis | reverse complement strand
ACACACACACACACCAGGAGCAGTGGGCAACCATTTTTGTCGCAGCGCCCGGGGAACAGTTATGGGTTCAGTGCCGGTACAGAGACTCGAACCCACAACCTTTGGGTTACAAGTCAGACTCTCTAACCATTAAGCCCCAATCTGAACTGATTTCTGGAAATTAACCGAACTTACCAACACTAACTCTGTTATTGCTACTAAAGTTTAAACCAAATACTTTTTTTTTTAATTTAGTAAGCTTAATGGTCAAATTAAAGAGCATTAAAATCATTGCAATATTCACATTTGTAACAATTATACTGCCAGACAAATCATCGTGAATATATTGTGAATACTCAATAAACTGCAAAGTCCTGGTGGACATTTGCATGAGTTACAGAGGTCTCGTTTTTAATAATGGTTGGAAACTTGGACAACCAAAACCGATATTCTGATTTTTGCTCTATGATATTTAAATTAGCACAGTTAGGATTATTGTGTGCCCATGTTATCATATTAAAAGAACAGATTACCAAAAATGGAAAATTCTCTCACCCTCAAGGTGTTCCAAACCTGTATGAGTTTCTTTCTTCTATTTTGTAGAATGTCGGTAACCAAACTGTTGATGGTAGCCATTGTTTGGTTTGAACATTCTTCAAAATATCTTCTTTTGCATTCAAAGTAATTCATACAGGTTTGGAACAACTTGAGGGTGAGTAAATAATGACAGAATTTTCATTTTTGGGTGAACTGTCCCTTTAAAACTGGTTCAGCGCCCTTATTTGTTCAGTTTAATGTGTCCTTATCACATCTCTGTATCAAGAAGGAAATGTAGCTGTGATTCAGTCATCATCTATGACTTCCTGTAGAAGTGAATCAGAAGAGACGATGAAGATTTTTTTCATAGTTGGAATAATACCATTGCATTGACCATGGATAGGCTTTTATTCACACCACACTCGTAGAATGAGAGACAGAGCTGATGGAGTCGAGCGTGATGGAATAATTGAGCTATTGTACTCAAGAACACAATGCAATGTCAGTCGAAACCTTACGCATAATTAGAAGCACAAGAAAATAATCAGGGCATCTGTCGAGAGCTGGCGTTCTATCAGCGCCGAGGGCAGGTGGCCATATTGTTTCAGTCAATTACCAGTGTGCTCGGAGGTTTTTCAGTACCTGGCATACCTTGTTACAGATTCTTCTACAAATATTAAGCTCACAAGAAGGCAATATTTTTAACCCTTAATGGTGATGGATAAAGACCTTTATATTAACTGCCTTTACTCCAGCTCTTTGGGGGGATTTTAGTTTGAGAAACTCTTCAGTCTGCCAGGTTAAATTAGTCTGAAACATTTTCATAATAACCCCATAAACCGTAGCTGTTGAATGGATGACTGATGGAGCCGGCTGTCAAATGAACGACTGGATGTTTACTATAAAAATTTTAACTGAGGTGTGTGTGTGTGTGTGTGTGTGAATACACTAGACATGAGGCTGAGTAATCTTTATTTAAACATGCAAGTGAATGCAAACACTTCTAGCTCAATATCATGTTTTGTTAAGAACCAGTATGTGCCAGAATGCAACTCATAATATGAGTATGGATGAACAATATATTGGCATCATCCAATAATCATATCTTAATCAGTTTCAGTCTGACAAGTAAAATATGCTGATATATTTAAATGCCGTTGATAAATAAGCTGATAAATTATAGGCAGATGATCATGATCCTACATTATATTTTGTTATTTTTTTATTAAATTAAAAATGAAATATTTGCTCAGAGCCTGTAAGATTTTTTTTTAATCCATGGAACACATGAATTGTTTATTCTCTGCCTTTATTTTATTTTATTTTTTTATTGTGCGTTTATTTTCTATTTTAAGTTTCATAAAATAAACTTGGCCATAGGCATATCACATTTTGGTAAAATTTTTTGGTAAATACAAGATCTATAAAGTATAACATTAGTTAATAAAAATACAATTCCTTGTTGTTTGTTCATGGTAGTTCACAGTGTGTTAATATTAACAGATACAACTTTTGATTTTAAGAATGTTAAAAAAATGTTAAAATTTACATTGACAAATTTTGACAATAAATTGACAAAAAAAAGAAGAAAAAAAAAGACAAATTTAATGAATGCTGTAGAAGTACTTTTCAATGTTAGTTCATCTTAACTAATGTAGCGTAATGTAAACAACTGAAATCTTATTGTAAAGCATTACCAAACTTCTTTATTATAATGGTCCTAATGAAGAATATTGCTGAGCAAACTAGCTCAGTTAACTTTGCTAGTGAAAATTAACATGTATAGTTAGTTCTGTAAATAAAAACAGATCCTGGTAAACAGAAAACGCCTTGTGATGGAAAAATCCAATCACAAAAACGCAAAAATGAACTTTAAGTACATACAACACGACAACATGCTTGGCATTTATTGGCTCTGCATGTTTGCAAACTAGCATGGAGTACGTTTCTGCTATAAAATCTGTAAACCTTCATTTACAGTCTGACAAATTCTGTCCAGATGTGACGTATGAGGCACTGTAAATTTATGGGCTCCATTTTACAGGAGTGTTTAGTTTATATAGCTGACACAGCCTTAAGATTACAAAACAGGTATCACTTTAAACCCAGACTTTTAAAAAGTTTTCTGCGGCTGAAAATGAGAAAATAAATATTTGCTCGGGTGTAAATCTGATCGTGCAGCTCCTCAATAAGGGCTTGTGCTACGAGAGGCTGAACACACACTGCTACCATTTAAACTGGCCTTTTCACTGCCATGACACATCACTTTAGAGAAAAAGAGAGAGAGACGGACAGAGAGATGGTGGAAGGAACAGACAGGGCTAAATTAAACACATTTGTTTCTGCTCACACATACCACAAGCCTTATGAAAACAGAGAACTGATTGTGTTCGCTCTTAAGCCGCTCTGACAGAAACACATACACACACACACAGCTGTCTATAGAGGGCTGGATGTATGTTTGGCTCAGCAGTAGAGGCATATAGAAACAGGCCCAGACCTCCTGTGTGCTTGGACTGAGCTTTACAACCTAATACACCCTTCTTCACTATGAAAGACGCATACACACAGCAGGTAAGCTCCCATACTGACTCAAGCGCTGCAAAAACGTGTACTTGCAGGCATGCAGTCACGACAGAGACAAACTATGTGCACAAATATAAGAACAGCTCACTAAAAATGATAATTTACACTTTCTAAACTCATATGGCTGTCTCTCTTCAAATGAACACAAAAGGAGATGTTTAGCTGAATGTCCAAGCTGCTCTTTTCCCATATAATAAAAGCGAATGGGGACCATGGCTGTCAAGCAATGTTTTCAGTAAATTACTTACCATAAAAAAGTAGGGATGTCAACGATTAATCGATGATCGATTAATTGTCAATAAGAGGTGCAATCGATTAAAGCTATCGATGGTCGATTAAGCCGTTTAATTTTGGGCTGCGTGCGGCTCATGCGCAAAACACGTGCGAGCGGCTGTGAGTGACAGTGATGGTATATAAATGCATCATCATTCATTCATAATGTACAAATTAAGCTTTTAATGTGATTTCAACTTTAAAAGTACATTAAAATAGAAACAACACAAAGTTCTTCAACATGGAAAGCAACAGAAATGTAGTAACTAGGCTTGCCGCGATAGACGGTGCTGACGGTGATATCGGTGTTAAGCCGCAAAACCAATTCCGTCACTTGCCCACCGTGTCACCGACCCCCACCGTCGTTTTGATTTTTTATAGTAATAAAAATAATTTAGTTCAGTAAAAGAACAGACACTACAATTAAAAACTGAACGCAGCTGCTCAATGCAGCGTGCCGAACGACAGTCGCATCACAGATCAGATTTCATTTCTCCAGTGAGGAGAGTGAGTCAAGCTGACTGACAAGAAGAGTGAGGTGAGACAGACAAGACGATCGCGGATGATTTAGTTTCGAAACGAAATGCAAAAGCGTCTGTTTGGCAATATTTTGGATTTTGAAAAGCCTGTTGACTTTTGCGTTTATCTAAGGTGATTTTGGAAGTTTTTTTAAACATTCGTTTCTTATTTAATTGGTTCCACATTGTTTGCTGATTTTTACTTTATTTAAACT
>NW_015557175.1:2945976-2946273 GCF_001515605.1 Sinocyclocheilus anshuiensis | reverse complement strand
AAAGTTCTATGTTTTATATATAGGCTAAAGTGAGTTTGACGTTGTATTTTGTTGTTGCCTTCAAGCAATTGACGCCTAACTGCCGCTAATTCAAAAGTGAAAGTAAAATGCACACGGCGCTTTTAAGCTATTTAAAAGCGACGGAAAGCGAGGAAAAGAGGGGAAATTCAAACAAACTAAAAACGAAGAATAGCTTTACTCCGAATTGCCGCTATTTGAAAATTAAAGTAAAATGCGCACACCGCTTTTACAAGCTATTTAAAAGCGAAGGAAAGCAAGGAAAAGAGGGAATGCCCT
>NW_015557175.1:2944683-2945697 GCF_001515605.1 Sinocyclocheilus anshuiensis | reverse complement strand
ACAACTTGTTAATTCGTTCCTACGACTTATTAATTTGTGGCCACTGTCCATGTTTCATTAATTTTGTTCCTTAACCCATTATTTAACTAAAATGAGGGAACAAATTAATAAATCGAACAAATTCTTAATTCATGGCCATGAAATCTTTCATTTCCCTTAGATGAGAAAACAGTGATAAAAAGTGAATGACAATAAAATAAACATGTGGAATTAGAGGGTTAGACGGTGAGGATTTAGGATTTGTTTTCATTCAAAAAAAAAAAAAAGCTAAATATATCTGGCTTAAATAATTAAGCTAACAGATTTAAAACAGAAGTGTGGTGCGGCGCTCCATAAACAAGTTCACAGAAAGAAAAGAATGACAACGCTCATTATGTTTGTTTGCTTTATTTTACAAAAGCACAAATCTTCTGTTTTTATTGTGAGTGTGCAAAAATAAAAGTAAACACTTTTATGGATTATACCTTACTCCAAAAATTGAGTTTTTTTATGTTTCAGCTGTTCGATCACGCCGGCGCCTCTCGCGCACACACCCCACATATTCTAGCAATTCAAACTTACATCGCAGTCTGTTCATTATCAAAATAAAATATAGTCAACCAAACATATAAAAGGTTACACTGGTCAGTTTAAATAGACCGTAGTATACCGGTCCACTCTGCTGTTATGCCAAGGACGTTTTTGCTCATGTGAATCGGATGATCTTTTCCGTCTATATGCGAATGCGTGTAAAGTACAAGCCTAGTTGACATTATAAATAATAGTTTAACATTCAAATACATTACAGATATGGAAACATTTGGATTTGTGCCGAATGAGACGTGAGCAATAAGCTCCAAATTAGGGATATGCCGGTATCACGATAACAATATCGTGCATATTCATTACCGTGATATATCGCATTACCGAAAACCGGCACAAGTCTACTCCAAATACATCTAGCCAAACCCGCGCTCGCTCCATCCTCGTACACGCACGCATGCACTGTCACGATTTAATGCACTTTAAATCCCG
>NW_015557175.1:2937234-2944324 GCF_001515605.1 Sinocyclocheilus anshuiensis | reverse complement strand
GTTTTTTTTTTGGAGTAACTTTTGCACATCCTGTCATGCCGGGCTGCATAGACGCATTTTGCAGCATTAAAGGCAGAGTAAGTGATTTCTGGTAGCCATTGTTGATATTTGAAATCACCAAAACAAACACGACCCTACCCCAAAAGGGTCTTGCCCCTATTTTGATAGCTCCGCCCCACATATACATACGCAACCCAGGCAACGATTAGTTCTGTGAAACAAAGCACAACCAATGTTACACCGTGTCTACGGACGTGAGCGGCGCGACAAATCCCGACAGAAAACTGCTGCCGGGTTCTATTTATGACGTGCTGACACAAATTTCAAATGGTTTTCAACGGTCGTTTGATCGCGTCCAGTGTAGGCAGACTTTAGCTGTTGTAGACACGGTGTTACTCACCTATTGAGAAGAAACAAAGCAACCTCGGCGTCCGATCGCAGGCCTTCCGCTCCTTGAGTTCTCTCCAGCGCTGGAAAGCTGATCCGATATTTACACGGGTCCTACTTCTTGCCTTATCGTTCCGCAGACGTTTTCCTCTTTTGTTTTTTATCCGCCATCTCTATCTTTCTGTCGCTCTGCTCGGCTAATGTCCGTCCCATGCACTGAACGCGCTCTCCTCCACATCACGAGTAGACACGCCCCTTATTGCTGATTGGCTACAAGTTTGTTTTGCGATTCGGCCCGAATCAGTTTTCTAAAGTGTTTTTGAAAATCACTTACTCTGCCTTTAAGGTTAACGATTAATTGATCGTTAATTTAAACGACGATTGATCATGGAAATGATCGAAAATTGACATCCCTAATATAAAGCATACTGCTTTGATACTCAAATTTCTAAGACCTCTAGATTATCAACATAATCAAAGCTGCTGAAGCCTGCTGTCATTTGATTGATAGTTTATATTTTTAGCAAATAAAAGCCTTTTAGTATAATTGTAAAAATGTCCATCAGGTTCATGTTCATTTTGCTGTGAAATCCTTACTGATTTTTTACAAAGTAAATGCAAAAATATTTTTATATTATTAGTATATTTCCAAATGAATGCGTATTTGTTCATCTCTCAATCATCATTGTATTGCATTGCATTATGTTTGGCCCCAATAAAACTACAACTGATAAAAAAAAATAAAACTGCTAATAAAAACTACAGAGCTTTGATCATAAAAGCATTTAAAGATCATAAACATTTTAATACCATTTTATAAAGGCATTATTGGGAGATATAGAGTGACAGCTTATATTTATATGCACCTTTATGAAATCTAGTCTGCTATACTGTTAAAAAAAGATCTACAATCAGATTTTCATCTTACTTTTTGGTCACATAAACATTAGCAACTGCAGCAAAATTGCATATTTTTTGCTCAGTTTGGACCTCTGAATAAAACCAAGGTGTGTTTTTTCCTGGGTATGAACTCCGTATTTTCACTATATATCAAATAAAAGCCTGATGAACCAAATGATATAGAAAACAGAACAAAAATATTAATTCTTCCGTCAAAAATAAAAAAATATATTTTTTTTCTGACTATTATTTCTTATGTCAGGCTTTGCAAGGTTAAGTATTATTCTGTTTCTCACAAGATGTTATCATGTAGGACTAACAATACATAAGACTAGCAATACAACATTTGAGTTGTAGAGACAACTTATGATGGTTTTATTTTTATTTTTTTTCGTTTTCCCCTTATGGACCTTGAGAGTTCCTGATCCCCATTCATTGTTATTGTCATGAAGTGCAGCATGAATGCTCTTCAAAACGTGTTTTTCTTCCACTGCCCCAAGAAAAATCAAGGTGAGGGTGAATAAAGATTAAGAATGACAGGATTTTCAATTATCAGATGAACTACTCCTTTTGTTACCCACTGATCGCTTCATTCAGGAGTAAGATAATCTTCATTCATAATGTCCAGGGCAAAATCTTTGGCTTTCAACACCAGTGGGCCTTCTTCGAAACACGTTCCATCATCTGTGTTGTTTTAGTGCAGAACAAACAGGAAAGCTTGCAACACAATGAGAAAAGCAAACAGCATCCAGCCCCACTGACTGTGTGAGGTTTTGCTGAAGTCCACAGACGATCTCTGTAGCATGGCCGTGGACCGGCTCATGGGTACGAGGGGTCAGGAGCCCCCTTCACCTCCTCTACACGGTTCAAAAACTCGCCCTTAGAAAGGCATTACGGAGGGGAAGCCAAACAGAACAGGAATCAGCTTTTTCAAGAATGCGCCGGACGCTAATGGAGCCGACTGTGTGCATGACACATTTGAGAAATTAGCAGGACAAGTTAAACTAACAAGCTAACAAAGTCCATTGTTTTTATTCACGAATGAGGACTTTGAATGGGATTAGAAGCCTAGCGTTAGTGGAAATTCATTGTGTCACAAGGTGGATTTGAATGGTGAGACCGTTTAGAACACAAACGCTATTTTGGCCTTATTTTTTCGTCAACGGGGAGTCAAAATAGAGACGCTGAATCACAAAAAACTTTGCAAGCAGTCAACGAACGAGACATATACATGCCATAAACTGTAAATGACTATTAAATACATTTACGTCAGTGCGCTGGCGTCCTGAAGGTCTCGTTAATGCTCCCAACGCCAAGTAACACTCTCAAAATGACTGCTCACATGTTGATAACGTATGTTAGGACTTCCAATTCAACTAGCAGGGTGATGTCATGTAAAGGTGGAATTTGTTTTTGTGTAGAAAGCAAGAATGTGTTACACTATTAAAATGAGGTGCGAACAATGGAGAAGGAATTAAGATTTCCAGAAGCTTTGATACAAAATCTCCTCAACACCCTATTACAGCGACAACTACAGCCACTTGCGACTGCACCAGCTCGCAGGTATTTACACCAAACCCATCCAGAGAGTCTGACTAAGAGAAAGAGAGCATGAAACACGCAGTAACACAAAGAAAGGAAAAACAATACGCTCACAGCAGAGGAAACAACAGAGGTCACACAAGACAAAAAAGGTCAAAAAAATCTTGCAGATCAAGATTAAACCTGCATGATTTGGTCAATTTCTGACAAATATGGGCATTGTGATTTGAACTGCAATATGAGAAACATTTAAAATCTTGTTTTGCTGTTGCTTAGATATAAAGGTTAAAAGAAGAAATAGCATAAAATGAAATTGAAACAGCCGGTCATATGACAAAAACTACAAACGAATAAGAAAAGCCTTTCATCTCCAAATAAAGCCCAGTTTTACCCTTTGTTCTGATGCCACGAGCAAGTTACTCTGTAGGGGTACTGTCTTTAATAATAATAATAATAATAATAATAATAAATATCATAATGTTATTATTATTATTATTATTAGCAGTAGAAGTAGCTGTAGTAGTATATTTATGTTTTTACAATAATAACAAAAACAACAACGTATGTAACAATTACTGCTACTACTAACAATAACTGTATTTTGTCTAACAATAATAATAATAATAATAATTATTATTATTATTATTATTATTATTATTATTAGCAGAAGTAGCAATAGTAGTATATTTGTGCTTTTATAACAATTACTACCACTAACAATAATTGTATTTTTTTTTTATTAATAATAGCACTAATTATTATTATTATTATTATTGTTATTAGTAGTAGTAGTAGTATATTTATGTTTTTACAATAATAATAACAAAAACAACAACGTATGTAACAATTACTGCTACTACTAACAATAACTGCATTTTGTCTAACAATAATAATAATAATTATTATTATTATTATTAGCAGCAGTAGAAGTAGCAGTAGTAGTATATTTATGCTTTTAACAATTACTACCACTAACAATAATTGTATTTTGTTTATTAAATATATCACTAATTATTATTATTATTATTATTATGTTTTTGTTATTATTATTATTATTATTAGTAGTAGTAGTAGTAGTAGCATATTTATGTTTTTACAATAACAATAACAACCTATGTAACAATTACTGCTACTACTAACAATAACTGTATTTTGTCTAATAATAATAATAATTATTATTATTATTATTATTATTAGCAGTAGAAGTAGCAGTAAATTTATGCTTTTATAACAATTACTACCACTAACAATAATTGTATTTTGTTTATTAATAAGAACACTACTTATTATTATTAATATTATTATGTTTTTGTTATAATTAGTAGTAGTAGCAGTAATATATTTGTTTTCACAATAATAATAACAATAACAACAACGTATGTAACAATTACTGCTACTACTAACAATAATTGTATTTTGTCTAACAACAATAATAATTTATATTATAATAATTTATATTATAATATAATATATTATTGTGTTATTATTATGAAATGGCACTTGTCATATTTAAAACATTTCATAATGTTTAGTGACAGTCATATTTATAGCATAATTTCTTCAATTTGCAGGATTCAATTTCTTCAATCTTTTGAGAGAAAAGTGGAGGAAAAACTGGTGGAGGAACTTTGAGGCTCCACATGTGCTTCATGTCACTGTGCACTAATCGTCACAGTCAGTAGACTGCGAGTCAGTTAGAACATATTCATATGTAGCAGCAAAATGTGAATATGAAAAGTTAATGCTTTGTATCACAAAAAAGTTGGTATGCACCTCCTGAAATGCAGTGACATGCTTGGAAGTTACTTCAAAATGAAATCATAAAAAGCAGCAAAACAATAAGAAATTATTAAACCAGAGATGAATTTGACATATTTGTCATATTGAAACTGAATTGAACTGAAAGCATCAGACACCTAACATATCACAGCATGTCTTCTCTTCACAGTTAAACAAGCTGGGCATATGGGCTAACATCTTTAGTACTCGCTTTCATCCATGTGGTTCTTTTTCTTCGAAGGTCAGACAGTGTTTTGCATCCAAGGCTGCGAGCAGCTCACCATTCAGCCCATCTTTTAAACTTCACGTGAAACACACTTCAGTCCAAGTACGTAGCCAATTACAGAGACACCACACTGACATGAACTTCATCAGAGAGCAACCGCATATAGACTAAAGCTATACACTTGATGAATGTCAATGACGCGTTTCCTAAAGATCTGGACTTCAGGAGAACTGTGCAAGTGTCAGAAGGATGTATTCAAACCAAGGTAAATATGCCACTTCAAATGACAAAACAAAGATGTGTACGATTTCTAAAGATTCCTTACAACATGAATTCACTTCAGAACAAAGTATCGATGACATAACACAAGCATGTATACGCCAATAAGAACGATTTCAGGGCCAAGGACCTGTTATTGGAAAAGCAAGAACGGTTTTCTTCTAGAAAACATGCTGAACTGCAGTGAAGCGTTACATAAAAGAAAATATCACAAAGACTTCTTATCGAAGACAAATAAGAAGCATTTATGTGATGTTCCATCTTGTTCTTTAAAAGGCAGATTAATTCAGACACACGTCTCTAGAAACCCACTCAGCTTTTGACCCTGAACTCTGACCTCTCACCGTTAACCTGCGGGGCAAACACAGTATTGAGTGACAGCTGAAGCAGAGTCGTAGTGTGTTTGTACACAGGCCCAAAGCGAGCCGTTGGCACCGGAGCAGTGGGCTGGAGCTCTACGAGGTGTTGCATTACCCCACGGCCCCAGCACTGAATTCTCATTCAGTGAGACTAATTCTGGGTCAAAGTCTCTGTGCCATTTAATCACATTTGTTTGGCAATTATACTGAATTAAGTGAAACATGTCAGAGATTAACCGCTAAAGAATCAGGAGAGAAACAGACAGGAACAGAGGAAGAGGAGAGAGGGATGAGTTGTTATTAAAACAGTGCTGGTTCCTATGTACGATTTTTACTGAGCTTAAGCTAATACAAGTAATACCGCAACAGGGGACTGGAAGGAAAAAAATATATAAAACACAAGTGTGTAACACACTGACTCGGCTAAACTCTCACACACAAATGAAAAATCTTCATGAACGTGTGCTGTAATCTTCTGAAACTATACTAATGGTACAAAATGTATACTAAACATACTCATCTTAAACTATTGATTACTATTGTATATTATATATAAAACATTAGATATACTACTATATTATATTTAATCCAATTATTGTGGAGAAAAGTGGATATGAGATCAGGAAACAATGCAGTCTGTGCTCGAACCTTCATCTCCTGCATGAGCACCACAGCTCAATGCATCATTACACTTCAACTTTATTTCGACAAAACTGACTATTATCAGTCAATTTTACATGTTTAATTTGATTTTGAAGTGAAACAGGACATTCGGTGAGTTTAGGGTGGGATTTGATTATATCCATCAGGGCTTGACTGAATCCAAAAGCTGAAAAATACTGTAATGTAGACTGTAAATGGCTGGATTGGACTGGTGATGTCAGCTGAAAAAGTCATTTTATTTGTCCTTTGGAATAACATGCACTGATGAATCATGCTCAATCAAGAAATTCCAGTAATGTGAATAACAGTAAAGCGACTCAATGTTGATGAGAAAAAAAAAATACAATTCTGTCCAATGCTAAAATATATAATTTTTCACGTACATATGACATCAGTGTTAATTTTGACAGCAAATTTTGATTTCGTTTTAGTCATATTTTAGTCATCTGAATTGTTTTTAGTTTTAGTCAACTAAATATACAGTAAATTTAGTCGGCTAAAATCTAATGGGTTTAGTTACAGTATATTTATTAAGCATTTCTCTAAAATTTCCAAACTCATTATATAGGTTTGATATTAAGGTTTTATCATGATAGAAACCGATTTAACTGCTGTGACACACAACATGACTTTGTGTTCAAATTAAATAAAACCACTTCTCATAAAGAACAAGAACATGGTCTTCTTTTTAATGAAATACTAATGTTATATAGGCTAATTATGCATTCTTTATAGCAACTTGTTTACTTCATAGCAACTATTCTTCATTCTTTCAAGCAGACATATTTATTTATATAAATACATTTAGATTCATCTTTAGGGCTACTAAAGTTTTTCAGTCAAGAGCAGTGCATGATTTTCTGTCTTTTATTGCTTGATTAACATCAATGACTCAGACAATAGCAACTAAATTAGGCTGCTATCCCTTTAAAACCGAATGCACAGCTGCAATGGA
>NW_015557175.1:2929109-2936887 GCF_001515605.1 Sinocyclocheilus anshuiensis | reverse complement strand
GTGTGTGTGTGTATGCTTCAGTGTCTGCGCTCAGAAAACCGGACCGAACTGAGTTCTCTCTTGCGTCGTCAGATTTATATGTCTGCTCTTCTCTTACTCCCACATATTGACATTTCTGAACATTTTATGCGACGGGAAGCAAGTATGTTAGGTTATGTCCCGCCGGTTCACATGTACGCATCTAACCTCCGAACCACGCAGCAGATTCGTTCTGAATGAATCTCTTCCCAAATAGTCCCTCCCTAACATTTTCGTCTCATTTTTATTTATCACAAATGTCAATAGATTTACGTCATAGTTTTTGTCATTCAAAAAGAGTTTTAGTTCGTTATCGTCTGTGAAAAAAATGTCGTTGACAACAATTATGACGAAAATTATTCGTCAACGAAATTAACACTGCAGCTGACTCCTGAATTTTTTTATATTCTCCATATTCTGTGTGGTTAGTTCACAGCAGTGATAGAAATTAATAATTTCCAACCAGTTTTATGGGCATTTTTACCTTTACGCCATTTTTTCATTTTTGAACGTTTTATGCGACGTGCAGCAAGTGTATGTTAGCTTATGTCCCGCCGGTTCATATACGCATCTAACCTCCGAACCACGCAACAGATTCATTCTGAATGAATCTCTTCCCAAATCGTCCCTCCCTAACATTTTCGTCTCGTTTTTATTCGTTGACGAAAATGTCAATAGATTTACGTCATAGTTTTTGTCATTCAAAGAGAGTTTTAGTTCGTTATCGTCTCGTTGTCGTCGGTGAAAAAAATGTCGTTGACGAAAATTATGACGACAATTATTCGTCAATGAAATTAACACTGTATGATATTACATTTAAGAATGACGCATATAATTGCTATATAATTGAGTGAGTAGGAGTGATGAGGAGATGCATAAGTATAAAAAGACGCAGTACGAGCAGTCACACATGCCAGTCTAAAACTCTCAAAGAGCCCATTCACTACCAGTGCTGCACTTGCCAACACACACACACACACACACACAGTCCTTTCCTCTCTACAGTCCAATGTAACACACACATTCCTTCTTAAGTGCTGTATGGACAACATGCCATGGCCGCCTCACTCCTGCGCCGCTAAAATGATCTTAGAAACTCAAATGCAAACTAAACCCATCTTAGAAATGAACAATGGAGAGTCACATGTGTGGGGAATCCCAATCGTAATGCTTAATATGGCAGCTACTGACTGGCATACTTAAAAAAACACACTTACTTTTGTAGGGAGTTCGTTTAGTATTCTCAGATTTGGAAATGACTTTAATGTTTCTGTAAAGACTAACAATACAACTAATAAAAGAATCATAAAATATGGTAACCTCTGACAGACTGCTTGGCTCATGAATATTAATCATGTTGTCTGCATTCGCTCAGACTGATTTGCTGAAATCAAAAGGTGGATGGGATAGGTGAGCGTTATGGAATGGGATTGCCGCTTATGCGTTAGTTATTGGAATTAAAACCTTTGGTTTACGTGAAAGGCTAAAATAATGAATAATTTCAAAATGAATTCCGCCAGATAGCTGTAAATCCGTTATATTAATGGGAATTGTGCACTATTCCTCTTTTCACGCCATCATAAATGTGTACACATTCTTTCCTGTCAAAAATTGTTCTAGTGTATAGCGGTGACAATGTATCTGTGCTAAACTTATCGTTAGCCTATAACTCAATTGTTGGCAAAAGAAAGCTAATAGTTTATTAGCCAGTGGCTAATGACAAACACTATTTAACCACGTAGTGCAATATATAGTTGCATATATGAGTGATTTGCTCAATGTAGAGGGTTAAAGAAGCTGTGTTTGTTTCCCTACCAAGATGGCCGACGAGTACACTACCTTGCCTTAAAAGGACTTTGGTTGGGATTAGCACTGACAAGATGTGTGCGATAGACAGAAACAAGGCATTCTTGTTTACCTTAACAGAGATATCACACTGTTACTTGCAAATGTGTTAACCCGTCAGGTGCTGTCATTAATCTATAAACAGGAAGTAGGAGCTGTATTTTGTTTGCCTACCAAGATGGCCGCTGAGTGAACCACCTTGCTTAAAAGGACTTTGGCTGGGATCGGCACTGATAAAATGTGTGTGACAGACAGAAACAAGGCATTCTTGTTGACCTTAACAGGTATCTCACTGTGACTTGCAAATGTTTTAACCAATCAGTTGCTGTCATTAATCTACAAATGGGAAGTAGGTGAGAAAAGTGAGTCTGTTGCTGGGTCTTAATCGAATCTAGCAAGACGGTGGAACATTGTGACCATCTAATGAGTCTAATTGATTTAGACAAGTTTACACTAAGGTTTGTTCGAATGTTAGGCCTGGATTTCATCTGCCCAGAGGTCATGGTAGTTATGGAGAAGTTTAGTGGGGTTATTCTAGTGGATAACTGGATCCATTTCATTCACACAATCATGATTCAAAGCAAGAAACCTGTCATGTTATTCCGTGTAATGGGGGTTTAACATAAAAAGGTGCTTTTTACAGATTCACAACTACTACTGAGATCCCATGGATCCAATGGAAACGGTGACTAGCATGGTTTGATTCTTCAGAAAGCTGCACAGAAAGCCAGTCGACTGTTTGGGACTGTTAGTGTTGCAAAGCGCCTTGCCTGGAGCGGCCTTGTTAAACGAGCTAATCGTTTACATCTGGAGTTCCGCGCAGAGGAGGGGAAGAAGTCGGGATGGAGGGGAGAAGCAGGAAAAACAGAGCAGGATATTCAGGAGGTGCTAGCTAAACAGGGGCATATCCTGTGACGATAGGACATACGTGACCTACCGAGAGCAAGACAAAACAAATAAAGCTAGAGGGAAAGAATAGCTCCATTCTTTCTTGGACGTCTAAAGCCTCGTTCACACCAAGAACGATAACTATAAAGATAACGATATTAGCGTCCACACCAGCAAACGATATCGTCTGTGTATTCTAAGTGCACGAGCGTCTGCCGCTTTAAATTCTTGAGCTCATTACAGCAGGATGGATTCTGATTGGCTGTCAATGTTTCTATCGTTCATCAGCTGGAAAAAATCGTTCTGAAAATGATTCCAACGATATCGTTTCTCTGTGCCTTTATCGTTATAGTTGTAGTGTGGACTCTGCTATTCTTTAATATTGAGAACGATTTTTATAACTATATCTTTATCGTTATCTTTATAGTTATCGTGCTTGGTGTGAACGGGCCTTAACTCTGGAGGTGTCGTCTTATCATTAGCATGCCGGCACTGCTGTGCTTCAGCTGTCTTTGCGGGAGAATATCAGTGCCGTGCCACTCAAGTGTTTTCGTGGCCTCCATCTGACCTGTGGGCCGAATCTAGGCCTTAAAACAAATATGATAGTGATCAGAGATCCTCATCTAGATGTGACGGTGTCCAGGGGCCAGAGGGCCACGCGTATGCATACGAGGACCTGCTCTTGCTGGGCAAAGAGACAACACTGATAATAGTGAAAGTAGAGGTCTGGGGCTTATTAGGCCATAAACATACTTAAAACCATATAAGCCAATGCATGGTATTTCAAGTGGACCAAATTGTTGTACATACTTGATGGATGCTCTTGCATAGCTGTGGTGGCAGGACTGATAGGTGATAGAGTTACTTTCAGATGCTTGTACCATTAAACCAGTATGTATGAATGTATTGTTACTTTTTCAAACTGTTGCACCATCATGACAGAATTTGACATGGAATAGAGAACTGACTAAGATGATGACAGTTTATGTTAATGTCTGGCATGAGAATACAAGGATTGGATTATGAACAGAACCTTTCAGCAGTCTATTTTTCCACTAATTTAGGGATATAAAATTCTCATTAAAGAGTTTTATGCCTTTACCAACATTATAAATCTGGTTTTGGAGCAAAAAAAAAAAAAGAAAAGCTTTTTAAAAATGTCTCAAATCTGAGAAAGCCAAAAACAGAATGCTGTATAGTTAAACGTCTTTTATGAGAATAAACAGTAATGGCATGAAACATTGCAAATGATGTAATCAAATTAAAAAGCTACAGTACAATATATTGAACAATATATAAAACTATTGATTCATATACAGTACATTTATTATAAATATTAAATGCCGCATATTTGAGTTTTGTGGAAAAATTGTCAAATGTGTATAAATATAGGAAACCACCAAACATGCAAACACATTTACGAATACACAACTTCCATGTACCATCACACCAAATTTCCATTTAGAAACAACTTTGTCATCCCATTTTTCATGCAACAGTGAAACAACTAGGCTTAATACTTCTTCCATCCACACCTCCACTTTTTCTCTCGTTCACCCCCTTCCCTTTTACTTATTTCCTTATCATCACTATCACTTTTCCCTCCTTCCACCCACTAACTGTGCAGCATGTCGGGCCCACTCTGCCTCCTCTTTCCAACTTTCTCCACCAAGCTTTAACTGAAACCATCTGCTTGGAATACCAGACTGATGAAGGTCTGGTTGGGAGTTGCCCTCGCGCTCACACCCCCCCTTCTCTCACTCTCTTTCTGCACAATCAGATTTTATTAGCATACACTCCAGCACTTAGTGTTCTGGTTTTAAAAGCACTGATGGCTCTTAATGTGAAATAAAACCCTGGTCTCCACGTGAGGGGCCACACATGATCCAGAGGGGCCCCGCTGTAGTCGAGGGGGTGGAGGGTGTGCGGAGCCCTGCTATCAATCAGCCAAAGAGCCCTTATCACCCTGGAGAGAGATGGATGACCCCCACACCCCTCCAGCCCACAGGGGGTTAACCTTGGCCCGCCAGTTGGGGACTTTAACCTGGTCTAACACTGATACCGCACGGCCTAGAGGGGCAAGTGGGTATTAGTGGGGCATATGATAAGTGCATGCACACATATTTGTATTCTTAAAGGGCAAGTGACGAGATGGTATTAGTTTGACATATGACAAGCATAAACTCTATAACATACACAGACAAACAGGCCTCTATTTCATCATGTGTGGCTTTATTTTTGACCTGTGAGCAGCTGTGATATCTTGTTGGACCAACATAAAGTGCATTGCATTGTTTTCCCAAGCATTTTCCACATTGTACAGAGCTAGTGTTTAGGCTGAGCCCTTGTGTACAGAGGCATACATTTCCCTATGGGTGTGAATGGCAAACGTTCATGCAGGTGTAGGACAATGTGACAAAGTGAATGTATTGTTCTTTTACGCCTCATAACCAGTGACGTTACTTAAAAAAATAAAAAATAGTTTTTATTAATTGTAAAAAAAATAATAATTTGTAAATAAAAGTGTAAATAAATGAGTTGAACGGAACTATCCATAAATCACTTTTCAATACATGTAACAATTATTTGACAAATAAAATAAAAAAAAAATAGTATTTTTTTAAACATATATAGTCATTTACATCATTGTAAAAAATGATTGCTGCAATTAGCTATCGTAACTTAAACAACTCTGTTGTTTCAAATTTAAAATAAATGTTCATGCTTGGCTTAAAATTATAAAGTTTAGTTAACTTTAGTTTAGTTGGATATTTAAGTCATCTTAAATTTTAAGTTGTTATAACTAATTGCAGCAGCATTTACAGTGATGCAATGCTAAAATATATTTAGTTATTATAATGTCTTAATTTGTCAACTTGAAAATGTAATTTATTATTTTTGAACACATTGATGATTGATTCATTGCTATTTTAAGCGATACTACTAATCCTCCACACATTCCTGTTCACATCACACTGAATATGACATCACTCCTGACTAAGGTCTAAAAATTCAGGGGAGTGTCACTCTCCAAATCACACTCAATAAAAGCATCGCTCTTATACAAAAGTCTCTATAGAACGCTAACAGAAACACATCTGGAATATTCCATCAGTGAGACGGGGCCAGGTCTTTGAGAGCATCGCATCACAAGAAGTAAACTGTTTGAAAACGCCCACCACACCACCAGCTAACAAATATAGACACTGAACTAACAAATCAACTCCCACAGTAATGAAGGCCCCTCTAAAGTCACTGTATCCTTATGCGGCCATCCTGTTTTTAGCTGTAATTTTTAATGTTAGATCATAGCGGTTAGTGGGTGTATTTGCTGAGCTAATGTTGATTTTAGCTAACTCCCCTAAATTGGGCAAAACTAACACAGGAAACAAGTGAACAGTTAAACTGTGGTTACATTAGTGAACATTTGGTGAAATTTCGAGGGCAAAAAAAGGTCCATTGTGTATTGTCAATACTGTAACAGAATTGAATCACAGAAGTCATTTTCCAATCAAACAGCTTTCGGTTAGTCAACATGGCAAATTTGCATGACCAACATGAACCTGCTGCGAAATTTTTCACACTTGAATGACTGAATTTCGCCCATAAAAATTTGCCAAACAATGGCACATGATCAACACACCACTTACTTCAACCGGCCACCCAATATGATAAATATCTATTCTGATTATTATTTATGAAGTTGTTTATGAACAGCTAGTTTCAGGCGAAGAAAAAAAAAAATGTGTGCCACTGTATCGCTACACCAGTCCTTCAAATATATGTATTACTAAAAAAAATAAGCACCACAGTCCGCTGAGAGCCAGATCTAGGCTTTAAAGATCGCATAAACAGCTCGTGGCTTGTCAAAAACATCCCAGCGCGGAATTAAAGTGGGCGTCTCAAAGTGGCGCTTCTGTCTGAACCTGGCTGACTCTGAAGCGCCGGCTTCAGATTAATAAATTGATGAAAAAATACATTTATACACATGCTCATCCCAAGCAGCTTCAAAGGCCTTTTCATTGATGTCACTGAACGTTGCGAGTGTGTGTGTGTGTGTGTTAGGAGAGCTGGTTGGTTTGCCAGTCCTCACGGGGGGTTGAATCTCTCCTGAAGAGCCCGGCTCTTGAAAAGCCAGCGAAGGCTATAAACAGAATATGTAATGGCAGGGACGGAACCAAGGGAGGGATGATGGGCAAGCTATGGGTGGCAGAAGGGGTCGACGCCAACTCCCGCTCTCCTAAGAGAAAGGAAGGAGGAGGGAAGGCCAAGGCTGGCAGTGTTTCACACAATTCAGAGAGTATAGAGCGTGCGAACATGCTCGCATGATGCACTCGTAGTTTTTCTAGGACACGAGTTGAATGATTGGTGGGTTTATGCAGAGTTTATGTTTGACAAAAACCTTCAACTTCACTGAGAAAATCCTGAAAAAGTTTCTTCAACAGAAGTTTGCTGCTCTGTATTGTGCAACGTCTTTTCAAAGGAAGTCAACGCTCCAGTGCTAAGGTAAACATCTGTGAAGGACAGAAATACAACCTGTTTATTAAGCTTCAATCATTATTAGGGATGCAGCGATTAACCGGTTTCGCGATTAACCGTGCTTTAAAACGTCACGGTTAATTAATCGTAAAGGTTCCGCTAAACCGAGTGTTTCTGTTACATGGAACGGAACTGTTGCAGCTTGCGCAAAACGAAAAAAGTTACACTAGCGGTGCACCAGCTTAAAATGACGTGCTTATCAGAGGCACGGAGGCTACTACATGCATTAGATGAATTGTGACAGAGGGACCAAACAGCGAAGCTTTATTTCCACCAGAGAAATGCCTGTTGATAGTGTGGGACCATTTTGGGTACACCAAGAATGACCAGGGTGTCATTTAAATATTGCTGTAAAAAAACTGCTGCTAAAGAGCGAATACGTAAGGGATAATGCACGGCTTGCTGTACATTGAACGATTTCAATGCACGACGTGAAGGCAAGAACCACCTGACGCGAAGCTACAGCTCCTTTGCTCATCATTCTGCCC
>NW_015557175.1:2917000-2928971 GCF_001515605.1 Sinocyclocheilus anshuiensis | reverse complement strand
TACCTGTGTGAATTAGCCTATCTGCGTCTGTGCGTCTCTCCAGCAGGCTATTTAATCTATTTTATTAATAACAGTCACGTGGCAGCATTCTCAAGAAGTTTGTGTCCTCCTGAATGTTTGTACACGTGCGCAGCGCGATCTCCGATCTCACAAACTAAAATAATAGACATGATTTTCTCCGGCCACATGTAAAATCATATGAATTATTATAAAGATTATTACAATGAATAGGCTACGTACGGATGACAGTTGATTACAATATTTCAGTTTATTTCCATCATTAGTAACAGTTTCCCCTGTGGGACAAATAAAGTTAATATTAGTCGTATATTAATAATAGGCTACTTCATTAACTTTGTTATTTACTATCCCTGTTGTAGTATTATTCATAAGTAAAAACCAACAATATTTTTTTTCACCATGTTTCCAAATTCTCTACACCAGGTCCAAAAGAAATGTAAAGAATGTACAAACTGAAAACATTAAATACTTTTGCGATCTATTTCCATTTGTTATTTTCAAAAGAGAAATACTGTCATGGATGTTTACAGAGCAGAGGTCACCTTTTTTTAATTCCAATGGGAGAGATGGACTTTTGTTTGTCTTTTTTATTATTATTTTTTGCTGTATTGTTGGTTACTGTGTTATTTCTGTTTCAAAAGCCAGCAATAAATAACACTTTAATATCTAAAGAGTGTTCATGTGATTTTATACATTAGTAATGTTGGGAAATGAATAAATGCATAATAATCGTCATAATCTTAAAACCGTGATTATTCCTCAGACAATAATCGTACCAACAAAATCTATAATCGTTGCATCCCTAATCATTATTCGAGAAACTGAGGCGTAGTTCACAAAAGTCATCATTTACTCACCTCATGTCCTTCCAAACCCATATTTGATGCGCTCACTGTATGTAAATTGATCAGTGTTTATATGTGAATAACAGTTAATTAAATCTGTTCATCAATTCAGAAGGCTCGCTCAGTTCATACAGATCTTTTTGTACTTTTTGATGTATGAAGGTTTTGTTTACGTGTACTTTCAATGGATGGACAAAAAAGATGAGAGAATATTAAAAATATCTTTATCTGTGTTTCAAAGATGAGTCTTTTGGGTTTGGAACAACATGAGGGGGAGCAAATGATGACAATCAATCCCTTTAACACTTTACTCAATGGATTTACGAATGTAATACACAAATTTGATAAGCTTGTGTTTATAGATGAGGCCCAAAATGTCATTAAATATCACTGAAATATGTCTTTCCTCTGCTGTAATAAGCAGCTTCATTAGTCTTGTATCTGGTCCATCCTAGACCAATAATAAAGCACTTCCCATTAATTCATACTAGCATTAGGTGGTTACATTTTCATTTAGTGTGTGGTTAAACAGATAATGACCAGCTAAAAACCTGCAACCATGTTCCAAAACATGACTACCGTCTTAAGCCAGATTTTCCAAAGGGTCCAAAAAATTTCCAGCGAACAATAAATCACGAGATGTGAAAATCAGATGACCATATGGAAATCATGACATAATATACACTTCATTTTTATCCCTCACAGCCATTCATTTGCATCGATTGAAATACTATATACTACTCTGACTAAAATTCTACTAGTTATCTCGTGAAACATGTAATGGAATGAAGAAAAGCATGAACAAAAACATGGGATTATATTAAATGCACAGTATGGAATGAATTGGGACACAAATTAATATAAATCCCAGACACGTTCCTTTAGTCAAATGTCACGCATTGACCAAAGGAAATTGTTTTGAAAGTTGAAAAAAAACAAAAAAAACATGTAGAAATCAGTCAAGACAGTTTAAACAGTTCTGAGACCAGCATCAACAAAGAGAACATTTGGCAACTACATTTCAGGTTGCCATCAACAGATCGGTCTCTCTGTCGCTCACTGGTGAGCAAACACACATTAGGAGTGTAAGCATAACGTTCAGTCTGTTGAAGGTTCAGTTACAACTCAATGTAGCAGCAGGAGACGTAAAGAAACTGTTCAACAAGAAAAAGATTGCATCATCATTTACTCACCCTCAAATCAGTCCAAACCCAAGCCTTCTATTATGGAATAAAAAAGCAGACATTTAGAAGAATGTTCATGCTGCTCTTTTCCATACAGTGAAAGTGAATGGTGACCAGGGGCTCTACAGGTCCAAAAATGACAAAAATCACCATAAAATTATCATAACGTAGTACATATGACACACGTGTTGTATTCCAAGTCTACTATATTCTTTTACTGAGTTTTTCTGTTATTTTTGGAGCTTGACAGCTAGGCCTGTCGCAATAATCAATATATCGACTTATCGCGCAATATATGTACATGACCGCAATAATTTTTGGTGACGCAATATATCGCCCATTATATTTACTTAAAAATTAAAGTCACCATGTTTTGTACATTCCACTTGCGCCTGTGTCTTTTGCAGCTTCTCGTACTTAACGTGGTGTAGTCATGAGGTGCTAGTTCAAATATAAAAAATGCTTCTACAAAAAAAATCTGCAGATATGGTCTTGTTTAGGGATCTGACGGACATCTCTGACTGCTAAGTAGTGATTGTGTTTTTCAGCAATAGTGTGCACCCTTAATTTACAGAGAAAAGAAGGTCAGGGAAAAATCTGTAGATGGAAAAATCTCCATACAAGTTCTTTGTGCATTTTTCTTTTTTTCTACTTGTTACTTTGTACTTTTTGTTAGAAAATGTTTATTTACTATTTATTCAGGTTTTTTAAGGTATCTAATATTTTGATACTTAATTTCCATGATCTAAATATTCTTAAAAATTAAAAGTTTGTTGTCATTTGGAAGTGTGTAGGCCTTATTTCATTATTATGCTGTTACATTACAATTATATATTCAGTGGCATAAAATGGTCTTTAAAATGACAATAATATCACTTATCGCAATTATTTCTGGGGCAATATATCGCACAACTAAAAAGTGTTATCGTAACAGGCCTATTGACAGCATCAGTCCCCATTCACTTTCACTGTATAGAGAAGATCAGAATTCTGCTAACATTCTGCTTTCTGTGTTTGATGGAAAATAAAAAAATCATATGAGCGACATGTGGGTGCATAAACGAAGACAATTTGCAGTGTTCCCTTTACAGGTACAGCTGTCATCTTGAACTAGGGTAGCAAAGGCGTGGAAAATTTTCAGTAAATTTCTGGAAACTTTCCAAAAATCCCTGGAATATTACCTAAATTTACTGGAAATTTTCCACCTTTTTGCAACCCTATCTTGAACACACACTAACAGTTTACTCACCAAAAAAAAAACAAAAAAAACACACACACCAACAATAGCACTATGACTCAACTGGGTCTCAAAGATTTTAACTGCTAAGAGCTGCTGGCAGAGTGAGAACACCTGAATGTGGAAAAATGCTCAGCGGAGGCCTGGAACGCCGTAAAAGACATGTGGCCTGAGCTGTGATGACATGCTCAGGCATTACAAAAGTGTGTGTTTGTGTTTTAGTTGTGCGAGTGTGCCCTGTGCTATTCTTCCCCAAAAGACAAGACTAAACAGTTTAAAATGCGTTTCCACTGAGATGTGTTTGTTTGCCAATGTGAGCGCCGCAACACAATGCAGTTACAAGGTTTGACGAGTCGCTTGGTTCCTTGTTCAGCAGATGCGAGGGCCCAAAACCCGACTGCGTTAAAACAACACGGGATTGTGCTGAAAGCTTTTGCACTGGGAGGTAGATCCTGATCGAAATCGAATGAAAAGGGAGTCTGAAAACCGATTACAACAAAGTGTTTCAATGGCTTTTCCAGGAGGGTGAAGACTTGACCAGTGCATGTAAATGTGCATTAAATTCAATGTTAGGAAACGCCACAGGCCCATGAAAAACATTTAGGAGTGAATCCATTCAGTATGTTTACAACACATTATTACGCTACATGTCAAAACCGGTCATAAAATGAAGAGAGGCATTGCTGTGGTTTGTACAGGGAACAGGTTGTAGTACAGGACAATGACTGTTTATCTTTGATTAACTTTGACTGTCTATACCGACAGAACTGCATTTTAGGCATGTTGTGAGCTGGACTTGAACTCATGTTGCCCAATTGAGCACCAAAGATCAATATGTTCCATCTCATTTGTTCAGAATCTCATATTTACAACGAAGGAAGGATTGACACTTTTCACTTTTCTTTCTTTAGGAAGCGTAATCGCCACATGAAAGGGTATTAAAATATTCATAATATTCACAATGTGGATAAATGTTATTTGAAATCATTTTGCTCAAATGCACCAAAGTTCTCATATGTTCAAAACCTGGCTCAGGATTTTGACACTTTTCTAACACCACATTTTTTAGGAAGCCACATAAAAATGTACTTAATTTTCACAATGTGGCTAAATTTTATTTGCCAACAAAAGCATTGTGCATATACTCTGAATACTCAACATATAAAGTTATCTCGATTTCCAACACGAGCCCCTAGCAGACAATTCCTCAGGCCAGGCTTGAGCGTTCATCTCAGTGACAAGCATTGAGAAGAGTAGAGCTGGTTGGCCGACACACTCGATCCTTAAAAACAGTCCCACTGGATTATTGAGGAATGTCAGCTCGGAGCAGGCCTTAAATCAGTTATGGGAAATCTGCACGCTGGCATTTCCACACATCTTTCCCTTCTGTCACATCATACCTGTGTTTCTTTCCATCTTCCACTTATTTCTGTCCTTTTCTCAGCTCTTTTTTTACCAAACTTTTCCATTTTCACTGGGAGCGTCTATATACGATGTTTTTCAAAGTTATCTGCACGGTTGCCCTCACCGCTAGATGAATTGAAATCTAAAAGAAGCGTGAGACCTGAACTGCTCAATGGCTTTGGCTAATCTTGTAGATCTGACTGTGAGGCCACGAAACACTTAAAGGAAACTTGTGTTTTTGGTGGGGGTGGATTTTTTTTTCTTTTGACGGATTTATTTCATTAATATGTGATGAAGGCCTTCAGCATTCACAATTGCATTCAAGGTTAGTTATCTGAATTAAACTGTAGGTCTCAACACTCTCACTACCCACCTACAGATGCAGCAGCTTTCACACTGATATTTAAATGCCCCAAAGGAGCGACGTGCAAAATTACACATATCAAAATCAACGAGTTAAGAGTGTTCTTGTGCTCAAAAACAGCTGGTGGAACCCCATTCTGAGGGGCCGTTTACACGACAACGTTTTCAGCCAAAAACGGGAAACTTTTAATGCATTTTGCCTGTTTGTTTGGTGGATTTACTTCACCAATATTACAACTAACAGCGGAGACGCATCATATACACATGGCAACAGGTACGGTTTACTAAGCGCCAACTACTGGCCTGGCATACGTAATACAGTGTTTTTTTCTGTTTTTTACTACATCATTGTCGTGTAAACGTAGCCTGAATGCAATGGTCTCTAAACATTGTTCAAATTAAAATTATAATATATAAATAAATCTATATAAAAAAATGTTAATTCAAATAATTGTTATACATTTTTTTTTATAAAAATATGAACATTTTTACCCAATTCAAAATTCTTAATATTTACTTCATACATTTAATAAAGCTAGGCAGTCCATTTAAATGGCTAGTTGGTCATTGCGACAGTTTCTATCTCAAAGCACACCACTAAATATAATACAACACAACACTCAACAACAATAACCTCATTAATCACAATGTCACATGTGTGCAGGCCCATCTGCGTGTTACTGTCACTGAAGAATGTTAAGAAATGTTAAGGATTAAGCAATGGTCTTTGTTTGTATTTCTTAACTAAAGCCACGGGTATTCAAAACTCCATATTCCCTTTGGCAAATCTTTCCTTCCTACAACTATAAATATTACATGAAATTATGAATTCAGAGGAGCTTTTCAATTCCACCTTAGGAATATCAGAGCAACAGCACAAGAAACGTACATATTAGTTTAGAAGCGACATGATTAGAAGTTCACTCTATTTGCGACTGCTTTAGGCTTCACTTTGGCATTCAAGGCCTGCCTTAGCAAGCGCTGTGTATTCTCAGATTCCTGTAATATGATTTGTGCGCTTTACGGTAGTAACCATACAGATGGTTTGGTTAGGAAAATAACTACGAAAATAAATATAAACCAAACCTACGCAGAGAACCTGAGACCGATTTTATTGCATTTTCACTGTTACATACAGGTGCATCTACAATTTGAGTTGAATTACTGAAATAAATGAACTTTTCCATGACATTCTAATTTATTGAGATGCACCTGTAAAATAATTTTAGAAGAAAAATTGCTATTGGCGAAAAACCCTTTTCTTTTGAAACAGACTCAATTTTTCATCCCATGGTAAAAGTTGAATGGCTTTCATCCTGACAAAGAACATTCTCTGAAATCTTTTATATTCAATCCAGTTCCTCAAATTCTCCACTTTACAAAACATTCAGCCTACTGTAAAAAGCTGAAACTATTGAATACCTTTAGGATGACATTGTCAATTTAGTCAAATTCTGAAAAAAAAAAAAAAGGATACAGCACCACAGACTCATGCTTTTCCCTGGCAAACACACTCTACATTTCCGCATCTGTCTGAGCGTAACACAGAAGATCATTCAGATTCTGACGGGCTCCTCAGCTTTGTTTGGAAACTTCCTTATGTGATTTTGACAGCTGTCACTGAGGCTGTCTGAGCGAGAGCTTAAGATTAGTGTGTAAATATCTGAAGTATGCCAACCACTCATTGTCTGACGCTCAGCTCGCTCTAGAGGTGCCGAATGACAGGCTAAGCTCATCTGCCTCAATGACCTCCTGATTTACTTGGTCCACACTGGACTAGATCTGATCTGCTTTAGGACAAACGTCCGAGGTCTCTCTTACTCCGGGATGATCTGATTTCTGGAACTTTCAGATAAAATACGAGCGCCAATCCGCTAGGTTTCTGGGAGGTTATGAACTCTTGCGATTTGAATACTGTGAGGAATAATAAGGGTTAGATGCTTTATTTTTTCAAAACAGGATGAGGGGAAAGATGAGTCTTGCATGGATATTTGTCTCACATCTGGATGGATTCGGTTATGGGGTCATTTTCTCTGGGAACCAAGACTTTTGACACTCCCCAATCAGCCAGACAAATTCAGATAAGTTATAATCCTTATCCTGAATGACATCATCTGAATATTTGCTAGTAAGCCCATATTAGCCGTTGGCTCCTTAATGCGCATTATGCTAGCGGTAACAGAGAGCTTCCGTGCTCGTGAGATGTGCCTGACATTGGCTTAATTCACCATTTGAGTCAATACTTGGCCACAGCATACAAATCTTAAAGGAAGGTTCACTAGCTGCAGGTAAACCCCGAGGCGATTTTGAGGGTGGGATGAACCATGCTC
Source organism: Sinocyclocheilus anshuiensis (assembly GCF_001515605.1). Classification (NCBI taxonomy): domain Eukaryota; kingdom Metazoa; phylum Chordata; class Actinopteri; order Cypriniformes; family Cyprinidae; genus Sinocyclocheilus; species Sinocyclocheilus anshuiensis. The sequence continues at coordinate 2,921,587 of NW_015557175.1, read as the reverse complement.
CTTTAGGATAATTTAAGCAATAGGTTCTTCCCACAACAACACTCTATAGGCTGAGGAACAAAAGAGGATCTGGGTACCAAAACTACTACGCAACTAGTGTGTAAGGAGCAGCCATTAGGCTAATGAGGTCCTATGGAGATCCCAATGAAGCCATCAGCATTCACTCAGAATGACAATGTAAGACTAACACCTCAGGAACTGAATGGAAGGGATTGGGAAGAAGGGAGAGCTCGTACGGATGAGTGAAAAGAAACGGAGAGGCCAAGTAAAACTTGCGTGAGTGTCTAGAGGGAGGAGGAGGGGGGAGAAAACAACACTTTTTGCTCAAATGCTTGGCCGGGCCCAATCAAATCACATTGCGATTCAGAGTAGAGGAGGAGGATTTGAGCTCTGGAATAAACAATGGCTGTAAACCGTGTTGATTTGGGGAGATGGCTCACAGTTTAGCCAAAAAACACTCCCGGTTGAGGCTTTCAAAGACCCAACCGTTCATTCTCTTTTTCTGCAGAGGGCTGACGCATAACATCGCGGCAAAGCCATACATGAATGCCTGCTGAGTTCTTTGCAAATTGGGTTGAAAAGACCCAATGCTGGGGCTAAAAGGGCAGTCAACCTTTCCCAGACACGGACACAAAACTCAAACACATCTATAGGGAGAGGACAGGCAAACTCTGCAGCCCTCGGACACCCAGATAGAATTTCACTTTGACAGACCTCTTTGCTGGGCCAGACTAATCTTATTTTAAAGAAGGCTAAACAAGCAGCCTGAAAATGCTTAATTACAGCCCAGTCGCAGACAGCACCGAATTAGATTCACTGGGTATTAGATCAATTAGCCAACCATTTCACAGACAAACATGAGGAATCTTCAGCGTATTTAGACACCGAAATGTGAGGCCAAAATGCCATAAAATACGTTAGATGCAAGACTTTGGCAAATCTGATCCAGTAAACGGTGGAGATAACTAGACATGATCTCTTGGACCACACATAAATGAATAGAAATCTGTCAAATACAAGTCAAACAGCTGAAGTACACAATTAAAACCAATTAAACAGTTTAATAGCCTCAAACACGAACTAATGCTGAAATGACACCAGCAATCCACTTGCGCATTCATATTCCCTAAATCACTTGAATTTACAAAAACACAGTCTACATTGACTGGAGAGCTATTAAATCTTAAGCGCTAAAACTCAAATTCAATGAAAAGAGGCCGATCTGTTATGCTCTCAACTAGGTGGCAGAGAATGATCATAACTGTAGATACTGAAGGCGACACGACCATACAATATTCAAAACATTGGTTGATCAGTACGGATTTTCAAAAGGAATCCTTTATATGGAAACATGTTGGTTTCATTCCGTACGAGGGCCATTATAAACTCTCGGATGATGTTTCTCACTGGCTCTTTAAAGGACTCCAGAGTGTCACCGAGACAAACAGCATGTTCAATGGCACTCACCGTTCTTGCGCTTGGAGACAAGGCGCCGTTGGACAAGTAAGGATTGGTGAGATCTGGGATCATTAGAAACGGGTAGCCTGGGTAATGGGGGCTCTTAAAAAATCCTCCATCTTGCTGTCTTCTCAAAGCTTGACAGTGGAGAGACAAACGATTAGGGATCAATGTGTGGACACAAAAGTTAAGTAAAGAACAAGTATGGCAAGCTGTTCCAACGTTTATTCCTATTGCTGATATTTTCACTTGTACTGATTTGTTGCAAGTAGTTGTTTTTTTTTTTTAATTGATACTAATCCAATATTGGCTAGTATGTTTTTTTTCAATTCCCTAGTAACTATTCATTAAACACTAATACACATTAGTAACAAGTAACTATTTCATTGTAGCTGTTAACAAACTGCACATTGTTTATATTGAATTCTATGTAAACGTGTGCTTCAGATATCATCTATTCACTCCCAACTAGTATCTATTCTAATGGTTTCTGCAACCGAGTTTAGTTTTACTAGTAATTGTACATGAGATAGTAAAACTTATTTTTTGTTACAAGCCATTATCCAAATAATAGCATATATTCCAGATTTACTAGTACTTTTAGGATACTAATACCTATTTTAATGACATTAATATCCATCAACATTTTAACTAACAATTATCTCACTAGTTTCAGTTGCTTTTTTTTTTACTTGTAATACGTAATCACTAGTTAAAACGGCGACCTTACAGTTTAAACTAAATTCATACATTATTTTATTACAAAATGTATTTAAAATGTTACTAGGAAGTGGTATGCGCACTAATAAATAGTTACTGAAACATACTTATCTATTTGAATAGTTATACTATAAAAAAAAGAACTGTTATAATGAATAGTTATGAGTGAAATTGAAAACAATACTACTCTGTGTTGGATTACTTACAAAGTAATTTAAGAGAAAGTACTAGTAAGAAAAACAGAACTAGTTTTTTAGGAATAATTGTTAAATCGGCATGCCATAGCAGCAGTTTGCTCTTACCTTCGGTGAAATACTCCCGGGCTTTCTCATAACTTTCAAGATCAGCTCTGGGTTGAGGGCGCCTCTCGGTTTGCTGAAGGAAAGAACGAGGAACGGAGAAAAACAAAGCGAAAAAGTTATTTTTCCGACGGCAACAACCACATCCATGCGTCTGTCAACACGCGGTGGTGTCTGACTTACCTCAGAATCGGATGAACTGCTGTTATTTTCCGACTCGTTCACTAGAGAAGACTTCACGTCGTCCAGATCTCTTTGGGCAGACACGTTTTCGGAGATTTTCTCCTCTTGTTCGCCCTCATCTTTGAATGAGATCATTTCATCATTCGCCCCCAACTCATCCCCTCCACCTCCGTTAAGCTGTGGCATGTTTACGAGTGTCTTGCAACGTTAAGAAAAATCTAGTTTGTGTCGACTCTGAAGTGGACGGCGCAGTCCACTCAGCGCAGGAAAAACACGCGAGTACTTTCAGAAATAATCCTTGACACACGAATTTAAATCCAAGTTGTGCATGATTACTTTAAGAAGTGATCACACAAAGCTCGACAGTTTCATCGGTATCCCTGCAACAAACTCTGCAAACTCAACTCCAGACGTGAAGCGCCGTGTCCTCTGCTGACAAACTTACCAAACACACATAAAAAAGCTGAAATAGGCGCGTTCTCACCCGATTCTATATTCCACAATGACCAAACCAATCGAGCGCAAAAGTTGAGCGACTCTTTCTTTGCAACGCGCAACCGTCAGTAAGCGCGCGTGCTAATTGCAACAAAAGTTGCAACAACGGTCGCGGCGCCACCGTAGTCTCTATCCCAAAGACGTCTTTCAGTCACATAAAACACAGATTCCTCCCCAGATCAGCTGCTCGTTTCTTCCACATTGCGAATTGCAACCGTCATGTTTGGTGAGCTGAAGCACAGACACTGAAAACGGTGTGTTCGGACGCGAAGAGGCTCCGTTTCCCTGTGCGTTGAGCTGCTGATGGGGAATGCGCAAGCAGCAGCGCGAGTGTGTGTGTGTGTGCTGGGCGAGCAGAATGCAGAGGAGGAGTTAAGCGCTGAAAAACGACACTCCATTTAGTACACACACTCTCTCACACACATACACACACACTCAGAGAAGTTTAAAGGAACAGTTTGTTCAGGGCTTGATTCGTGAAATAGTTCAACGACACAGGGGTTGGGGTTGCGTTATTTAAGCAATATCAACAAGAGCAGTTCAGCACAGCTGTAATTCGCATTCAATAGAACAGCAGGACTGTTTTTATAAAACAGTTCATCAAACAAGTTATGAATATCAAGTAGCTTACATCTCTGACAAAATTGTCAAGTTAGTTTTTTTTTCTTTATCCATGAATGATATGCTGCGAAGCTCTTTGCCTCACCAAGCAACAAAAAGAGTGGACTGGATTAGCTTTATGAGTGGACCGGAGTGGTTGAGATTCGCCGCTCCACTCAAAGCGTTCTCTAATGACTTGAACGCCACTCCGGGTTTTCCATTTACCGCATAGTGAGCGAAACTCGCTCTGAAGACCCGTTCACACCGCCAGCGACACACAGCGAAAGAGCGACATAATCCCATTCATTTTCAATGGAGAGCTGGCGACAAGAGCGACAGTGACCATTGGCGACGGAATGTGGGCGTGTCAAGCGATGCGAGTCAAGCGACAAAAGTTCAGAATTCTTCAACTTTATGCAAATAAGCAGCGAATTTCGCGAGCGACAACCAATGGGAGTGAAGTCAGTGGAGAGCACGTGATTCATCTGCTGTAGTGGAGTGTTACGGGGTAACTAGGCAACCAGTAGTGGGAACGCCCACTAGCGACATCAATTGCCAGCCACAAGCGACAAGCAGCGAAAAAGTCGCTGGCGGTGTGAATGGGGCTTGAGGCCGATGCGAAATATCGTAGGCGATAATTATCAGTTCCGAACACTAATTAGTAAAGTTGATTTTACAAGTGGGAATTTTATATTTCTAGATTATACCCAAGTTGCGGAGTTGTGGTGTTAGAAGGGGTGTGTCAGTGCGACCAGTGGTGGCAACAACAAGCCTGAATTGTAGGCTTTAGCAATTTTTTTTTTTTTTTTTTTTTTTTTTTTAAAAAATCCGG
>NW_015557175.1:2896134-2916900 GCF_001515605.1 Sinocyclocheilus anshuiensis | reverse complement strand
ATTTTGGTTTTTAGAATTTTTTTTTTTTTTTTTTTTTTTTTTTTCAACAAACATCGGGCATTGCATACTAAAAAAGGTTTCTAACAACAAATTTAAAATTGATCACTCACATTTTTGCATTATGCAAAATAAATGTTTTTGCATAAATTTGCATAAATGTTGCATAAACGTTTACTTGTTTTGTCAAATTTTCGCGGACAAAATCCCATAGGCTAATTTCAATAGGAATCAACGAGATTGGGAATTTCGAAAGGTGAAACATTTTCCAACGCAGATTTCGCAATAGGTAAAAGTTGATCACGTGGATTCGTTGCATTGACCAACTGAAAGCTGCTTGGTTTGAAAGTGACTTCTGTATGATGTGCTTCATGCTTCCCTAAATTATTGACAACAGATAATGGACGCTAATGTGACTGCACCTTTTGATACCATGCAGAGATCAATTAAATGATATCAAAAAATATATAAATTAAAATAATAAATGTAAAATGTAATAAAAATATCTGAAAGCGTCCATACTATTTTTTTCATCTTGATGCCAGAGAAAACTACGGAACCCCACACATGACGTGCAAGGAAATATATACAGTATATATACTGTATATACTATATATACAAACACCGAATAGTTATAATAATATTTATATTATTGTTGATATGTTTAATCTTTGACATTTCTTGGGTTAATGGTATGGAGTGAACCCCAAAATATGGTGGTTGTAGCAGTTACTGTTATAATAATTTACAGCTGGTTAGTTGTGTATTATGATTGCCAAAAATATTTAAACAAAAATTATTAAACATTGGCACATAACTTTTGTGCTACTGATATGAGTGATGCCTCATATCTTGCAACTTGGTTTTCTGTAAAGATTTATTTTTGCCTTTATTGGGACATGAAAGTACAGCACTGAGCACTGCCCAAAAGGCTTGTTGAAGAGAGGAGTGCTATTACTTTTCTAAACCATCTGATTTTTTATGGCTGTAGCTCCTTATAAAAGTGAGTTTTTTGTTCACTTGTCATGGTCCATTGATATTTGAGCAAAAATCAATGATGTCATGCTTTCCAAGACTGCCCCCCCCCATCACCGCAGATCACAAAAGAACAACTAGGGCATAACCATCAATGAAGGAGACAGACACCAACGTTCACCCCCATCCAAACACTTAACCGAGCTTCAACTGCCGAAAGCAGGCCCATGCGGAATCAGAATTCACTGGAAAGATCTACAGATTTCTATAGAATTGGAGCGCTTATCATTTACAACATACTAAACATCTCTTGCATGTTTGCATGCCATTTGCACATTTGCTTAATAAATGTTTTGGCTAATTTGATTATGCTTTCAGCTGCCAATATGAGTCTAATACTCTGAGCCCCATTTTAATTTTTCCCCGAAATAAGCACAAAAAGAAAAAAAGAAAGCCTGGGCCTGTAAAGAATTAATACAATAATTCATAGAGTTTTAGTAATTTTTTAAGACCTATGATGTTTCATGCTGACTTGATTGCTGAAATGATAAAAAAAAGAAAAGCTTTCCATGGTTGAACACAGACATGCAGCACTATTCATGGTTTTATTTGTTTCTTTTTCTTTAAAATGGCGTTGCTCATTCATAGTTGACTTTAATGCTCCCTGTCTGTGAGGGTGTGATAATAGGAGTCTGTATAAGTCTCTAATGACATGGTGTTGTCGTAATTGCTGGTTACTGCTGTGTGGGGCAGTGTGTGCATGTGAGAGAGTAGTGGAATAGTAAGGTAGGGCTTGTTGTAGGGATAAATAGGTCTGTTAGTGAAGGCTTTACCCTTGTCAGTGATGAAATCCCCTCTCAGAACACAGTGATCCCAAAACCTCCCACTGAGAGACGGCCCAAGGGCCACGCACCGCACACACACACACACAGGTACACAGAGTTCACAACCTTTTTCAGTTTGGCATGAATTGTAAGCTAGATTTGAATACTACTACTATTACTACTACTGCTACTATATATATATATAAAAGAAAACTGTGAGAAAACTGAATAGTTAGTAATAGTTAATAGTTAAGTTAATACTTTATGGCATCTCAAGCTAAATATACTTTACTATGTTGGGATAAAAATATATAGTTCAGTCATGAAACTCTCGATGGCGCAGGCGACTGGTTGTTAACGTAACTGATGATATTCAGATAGTTAAACGACTTGGCACGAGCTGATTGGTTCATGCTGCATATGCAGCCAATGAGCTTACTGCCTTGCATTTATATGGCTGGCTAGCATTCACTAGAGATTCCTGCAGTGCGCTTTCAGAGTTCTCTGAAACCCTCCACCTTCCCCAGCTCCACCTGTATAGATCTGCTATATATTTTATATGCTATTTGTGCAGCAGCAGTATGTCTTAAATACTCACGGCACTGTATCACCGCATGCATTGGCAGTAGCAAGTTCCTCTACTTGCCTGCAGCAGCAGCAATAATCTACAACTACAGCAATAACCAACAGTAGCAGAGTAGCAGATCTGTTCCGCCAAGACCAAATACATTAACATTGTCATATCCATCACCATGCTAAAATCTTCCGAGGGTTGTCATGATTGAACTATATTCATAAAGGCAACGTGGTTGAAATTTTAATTTAACATTACAAAATTATTAGAAAGAGAATTAAATGTTTACTACATATTATGGTAGCAGGTTTGAGTTTTATTGAAGTCTTATGGTAAACATGCCTCTTAGAAAGATTATTTAAAGCTGCACTGTAAATCTGTACAATTTACAGTAAGAAACAGCAGCTGTGGTTTTACTGTAAAACATTTTACCAATTTCAGAAAATTGTTACTATAAAAAAATATGGTAGCAATGTTTTAGGTCTCACAGTTTAAAGTTAAATTTACAGAAAAAGTAAAGTATTTCATAAAATGATATAATGTACACATGTATATAATCATGGTAAAAAGGTTGACATTTTAAGATCATTCCTTACAAATGTAACAATGACGCAAAGATAAAGTGCTCAAAAAGAGGATGTCAAGTGAAAGTACAGTCACACTTTATTTTAAGGTCCAATTCTCACTATTAACAAGCCATTAACTACGACGTTTGCCTCAAGAAACTCATGCAGAAAATGTGCTTTATAAGTACAAATAAACAGCCAATATGTTAATAATAGGTATGCCAATAAGCAACTAGTTAATAGTGAGAATTGGTCCCTATACTAAAGTGTCACTGAAAGTACATAATGTAAGTAAAATATAAAATTACTGTTTTACAGTGAAAGAGATTAAAGACAAATTAATTAGCTTCTTTTTTCCACATATCTTTATTTGTTGTTGTTTTCAGAAAAAAAAATCTACATGATGAACAAAAAAGAAATCCAGTATATAAATAAATAGAGTAGAGTTTTATGTAAAAAAAAAAAACAAAAGTCTGTTTGGTGTGAGCCATTCATTTATATTTTTACACCTGTATAAAAACATAAATTCAGTTTTGTAGAATCACCCACTTTGATCTGCTGGGCATAAACATATTTCCCACATATGTAAATAGAAAAAAGCGATAATTAAAGTTAATTCTCATTATTAAAGAACTTACTGTGTTATGCAAGCACACCCACTGTGACTCACTGTACATTCAGCTCCACAATACAAATACAAAGATGATATGTCACAATACGTGTGTGAAGTTAAGCACATTCTCAGTTACAGGCTCCTCCTCTGAGCTGCTTTTTATGAAAGTAAATCTGCTTAAGAACCATGATGGGAACTCTCCCGTGTGGTTTTAAGAAGCTATAAATGGAGAAAAGCTGGCATAAGAATCCGCCTTCCCAAAGAATGCAGCGACGCCGCTTAGTTTGGACTAACTATTGCAAATGAGCACTGGAGGGTGCGTCTGAGTGCAAGCACACAAACATGTGTCAGTGCTTAAAAAATTATGCATTAATAAGGATATTTGTAAAAAAAAAAATTTACCTTGATTTGATATATTTATTATATAAATATATTACATGCATGTATAAGTATATTGAAGATATAAGGAAAACATGAAATCTGTATTTTTTTTTTGCATTGCTAAGATTTCTAAATTTGCATTTCTAATTTTTTTTTTATTTCTAAGAGTGCATTTCTAAGAACCTGGCACACACTTTTTTCAACTAGATTATTAAAAGATTGAATAATCTTGCATACTTTTTATAACCTTGCACACTTTTATTTCTAAGTACATGGTACAAGCAGAAAGCTAAATATGATATTAATACTAGATATATTTTTGACAACAAATGGCATGGGGAACATTTTCTCCTCCCTGTTTATTTTTCTATGCCAAAATGTATGCTTAGTTACATTTTCATATGAGCATTGTTTTGCATTGACCCCATCAGCACAGACCTGCGACCCAATTCTGAGTCTCGTCCCACCGGTTGAGATCCACTGCTGTAAATATTCAGTAAAGCATCGCCCTCAGTGTTTGTTCCTCTCAAGCACGTTTCCACGTCTCTCGTATGTCATACATTCTTCCTTCCCAAATCACAGTTTATTATTGTCCTCCTTGGGAGGCACAGAGTGACAGAGCGCATTATTAATTGAATTAATTTGAGTGTCTCTATAATCCTGTCAGTAGTTTAGCTGAATTAAACCGAGCGGAAGAGACAGAAGTAGCTCAATGCTGTTGTCAGCCATGTGTCAGCATGGTGCAGCCTGACTGACAGACCAGCAGGGCCTCCCAGGGCCTCATTAGGACACCATTCCTCCCCGTGTGTGTGTGTGTGCTTTCTTATTATGTGTATACATACATTTGTGCATGTGTGTGAGTGTCTCGATGCAGTCTGGCAGATGTGTAGACTCACACCTCTCTGCCCAAGGTGGATCGTTTGCCTGAACAATACAAGTCAGCTCTATCTTAAGTTGCAGGCATGTGAAAACTAGCCTGTAGGGACAGTTTCCAATATCTGTTCACACTGCTACATTTACTGCTGAAAATCTAATACCTTTTATTGTATTCAAACTGTCAAACCAGCACGCTCTAGTATTCTGTACGCGTAATCGATCAGCCTTCCATTTTTGGCACTCCCTCGAAGCGTTGTTGATCACACAACTAGACAATATCATTTACATTAAACCGCACTCAGCAAAGCCAGCTTTCAACATCGCCGTCAGGTTTGAAAACGTAGCTCCAAGTATTTGGGGTTAGACTCGGTTGGCGACTTTATGTCTGTATGTTTAAATAAGCATGTATATTTGCATGATCATTACATATTCGGTCCCTACTGACATCATTACCTGCACACACACGCACAAGTGCACACGCATAAGCCACACGAGGGTTCCCTGCAACTTATATTTTATTCAACAAATCCAATGTTTCATTTCCCCTCAGGTAGTCACTCATTCATCAGACATTGCTCTTAAATTATGAATGTCTGGTTTGTCTCTTTTACACACACACTAGCAAGAATACACACCTGCGTCATTGCCAGAGACGTGCTCATAGAGAATAAATAATGCACTGGTGTGAAGTGACAGTAGTGTGTTAAAGTACATATACCACATACCCACTGCTGTGTGAATGGCTGGGTTTTACCTCTAACAAGAATATAGTATATTCAAACATCGCCTTAATGTCAACACACAGATTTCTTAATGTCAACACACGGATTTCTGCAGCCTTATTCAGAGAGAAAGCAAGAATATGATTTTTTTTTGCCTGTCTGACTCAAATCTGTTGCATTTAAAAAAAAAAGAAAAACACATAAAAACCAAACAAGCACAATCTAATTAAAATCATTTTCTTCAAGTTTCAGTCTGAATGGTCAAATGTGCTCAGATTTGGATTCTGAGCTAATGAAAAACATAAAAGTGAAATATTCATTGATAAATTCTCATGTATCGTCATCCTATGCAACTGGATCTGAATAGAAAAATCTAATCTGGCCACATATAACTTCAGTCAGTTAAAATAAAATATTAATAATTATCCCTGCAGTGTGAACAAAACGATGCTGTGCTGCAGTTATATGCTAAAATGTTTTATTCTTATAAGATGACAAAATACAAGTATCTGCTGTTTCCTTACAAAAGTATATACTCTACAGTCTATACTCTAAAAACTTAAACTATGACATTTTTACAATTAAAAATATTGAGTAAATATAGTATTAAAGCTGTGAAATCAATTAAATATACCTTATGAATTGAGTAAATGTAAGAAAATTCCAACATAACAGAACATTTGTTACGGAGCCGACGAGACGAGAGGCATGCGGATCCATTTGCAAAGCTTTATTCTTAAACATGGTCAAAACAGGCAAGGGTCAGACAATGGCACACAGGTACATCGAGGGCAAGACAAGAGTAATCCAAAGTCATATCATGGGAGGGCGACCTCTGGTGGCAAGTGGATGGAAGTTCATGGACCAGATTCGTGACAACATTAAACACTAACAGATATAATGATGTTGTGGAAAAACAAAAACACACCAAAATAATACTTAATTTCAACAGTTAAGTGACGTGACATGTGGCCAAGTATGGTGACCCATACTCGGAATTAGTGCTCTGCATTTATCCCATCCAAAGTGCACACACACAGCAGTGAACACACACACACACAGCGTGAACACACACCCGGAGCAGTGGGCAGCCATTTTTTTTGCTGCGGCGCCCGGGGAGCAGTTGGGGGTTCAGTGCCTTGCTCAAGGGCACCTCAGTCGTGGCATTGAAGGTGGGAGAACCCGCAACCTTTTGGTTACGAGTCCGACTCTCTAACCATTAGGCCACAAATTCCCCCTCTAGGTTACTCTCTTGTTTGTCAAAGGAAAAGCAGATTTATTTTTGTGAAATAAACTCGAATAATAGACACAGTTTGAAAAAAAAAAAAAGTAAGTGAACAAAAGGCCTCATGAAATCAAAATTTAATTGTTGTTTCTTTTTTGTTCATGTCTATCAGAATCTATATGCAACAAATATCCTCTTCTTTTCTGTATTTCACTTTTGTTCTAGCTATTTTCTATAGCTAATTTTGCTTTCTGGCATTATATATTATAAATATTGTTTTCTTTGTGACTAATTGCTTGTAATTTTCCTCATTTAATAAATCACTTTGAATAAAAGTGTCTGCTAAATGATTAAACAATGTAAAAAATGTAGAGTACTCCTAAATGGCATCAATGTGCAAAAATTCAATTTCTTTTCCTTCATCAAAAATATTAACGACTCATTCTGCACTACACAGAATTTATCCAATCAAAAGCTCTCTAGAATGACATTGTTACGCCCCTAATTACCCCCTCCAGCTGACTAACAAATCCTGGGTCATGGCTGTGACAAGCTAAAGGCTATTGGCTATTTAAACCAAAGGCATTCGTTTTGTTTCATGAAATAAAACTGCACTCATCAAGTGTTTAAATGTGGGCTCTGAACTCAATATGTTTAGAGGTAACTACCAGAATGTAAATCTGGTTTAATATTGTGAAAAATATGTACAAAACAGCATGCTTGAAATAAACTTGTCAAGCATGTGCGTCTGCTTGTATGTTTACATCCTTATTCTTTTTAGTTGTGTGTGTGAGGATATAAGCGGTCAGGAGAGACTTAGTTCCATTAGAAGGTCATTGATTTACTTTGTTTGTTTGTTTGTTTTTTGTTGCTGTTTTTTTGTTCAATTCATTCCCATCTCTCTGGTGTGGCAGACTGGGGTTTTGTTCAGAATTAAATACTATATTACTATTTACAGAATAGCTACATACAACACATTCTCACACTAGAAAGTTCAACAGTAGCTGTTTTGTACAGTGAGACTTCTCACATTTCAAACAGTAGCCCACTATATTGTCATCACATGACCTGACTATGCATGTCACATGACTTAAGCAAATAGTGTCCATTTTTCTTTTTGGAAATAATAAGGGTGATTTTGTATTTTTCCCCAATTTTGTGCAACATTTTCTAAACCCTTGGTTGGTCAGATCTAATACAGAGTAAAGTAAGAAATATTAATCACAACTGTTATGATTTCCTATTCATCAATCACACTAGAAATGGAAGGTCAAGTCGAGTACATTTCCTGGTGGGATACCATGTTCCACACTGAAATGTTTGTCAAATGTATTAGGTCATCTGAGTCTACTGATAGTGTGATATTCCGAAAATCATCTTTGTTTGTATGTGGCAGTGATGGTTTTCAGTGCATATGTGTGTGTGTGTGTGTGTGTGTGTGTGTGTGTGTGTGTGTGTGTGTGTGTACAAGTCTGTGTACAAGTGTGTGTCTGTCTGCGTGTGTGTGAGTTGGTGTGTTGACTTTTCACTCTAGATGTTTTAGAGTTTCACCCCTTCATTGCTTGGCCATTTTTTTCTGCATTGTGAGGGATTTGTGTCACACAAACATATTCTGTATTTTCTATTTTTTTTCCCCATTTCCCATTCATTTCCTATGGTCGGACATTTTTGACCGAAGACCATGAGTGTGACTATTTTTTTTACGAGCACTTTGTGTGTGTGTGTGAGGAATGAAATGTCTGCAAATGTGCGCTGGAGAGAGTGACGAGTGCAGATCCCTGTCTCTCACGACTGCTCTTTCATGTGTTGCCAGACTGAACTGATGTAGGTCTTCCCATCAAAGCTCTGTTTAATTCAGTCTTAATGAGGGGTACCTGTCCCTGCCCCTCTGCTTACTCTGTCAGCAACCTCCACGGCTCCAACATTAAAATATCTGCTCTAGGTTAACTCATGCTTATGTGTATGTATGTGTGCATTGATTACGACAGAAGAACTGAAACTGTTACTGAACAGTCCTCCACGGCTCCAACATTAAAATATCTGCTCTAGGTTAACTCATTCTTATGTGTATGTATGTGTGCATTGATTACGACAGAAGAACTGAAACTGTTACTGAACAGTTTTTTTAGCATGTTTTAGACCATTGTGAAACCTTTATTAATAAGATATAACATGATATTGCAAGTTAAATTCAAACTTTGAATACATTGCTGAGCACTCAAGATCCTATTCAATCCGGTTCACAACACCAATGTAATTGGTCCTACTCACACCACTGCAAATGGATTCAAACCAGTGTCAACTGGCATGGGAGACAGGTGCACTCACAACGCTAGAGACGGCAGACTCTAATGTTATTCACTAGCTGGCCTCCATTATACTCGCCCCCTAAACCTAGAGTCCCATCCGGGTCACGGCACCAATGTTACTGGTCTTACTTGCACCGAAGCGAGTGTGAATGAAACCAGCATCAACTGGTATGAGAGGCAGATGCACTCACAAGGACACTAAAGGCCTCAGCCTCAAGTATTATTTGCTACCTTGCCTCTGTTACACTCACCTCCTTAAATGTCACTCACATCCGGGTCACGGCACCAATGTAACTGGTCCTACTTGCACTACTCCAAATGGGATTCGAACCAACATCAAATGGCATGGGAGACAGGTGTAGCAAATTAGCTCAAAAGGGAAATGTATATAAATAATTACAATTAATTATAATTAATCACAATTATTTACCTCAGCTACCAGCAGTAACTGTAGCAGAATTAATATTTCAATCAACTAATCTGTTCGTCCAGCGAAGATTCAGTATAATTTCATATCAACTCTAAGAAAGGATATTTTCGTGGCCACAGAAAATAACTTTCTTACAGTAATGCATTAGAGCATGTAGCTATAGATCGGATTGTAAAAGGGACACTATATACAAGCGGTGACAGAACCAGAAACTCATGTAATTTGTGCACAAAAGTTTAATTAACTAAACACTAACACATAACTAATCTAGACAAACATACGACAGCCCTGCTCCAAGACCTGAAATTGGTGTGTCAGAGAAAGGAGACATGCAAAATATGCAGTGTTGGGGTGCCTCCAGGACCAGGGTTGGGAACCACTGCATTAGAGCATGTAGCTATAGATCGGATCGTATAAAAGGGACACTATTCACAAGCGGTGACAGAACCAGAAACTCATGTAATTTGTGCACAAAAGTTTAATTAACTAAACACTAACACATAACTAATCTAGACAAACATACAAATCACTCATTCATGGGGAGGTTGGAAGTGAATGACTGAAACCGTAAGAGAAACTAGAGAATGCAGTTATGGAAAATTAGTCAGTTAACCACCTGAGTGAAACCATCAGCGCCGTTTTATAAGGGGGTCTACAGCTTATCCTAAACCTCTGTTTCGTTTAGTTAAATGTACAATACTTGCATTGCCTTGGCCTTGAACGAGCGTCCGGATGCAGTCTCGGATGAAAGTCTTGATGGTTTGGAAAGTTTGGTGGCGTAGGAGTTGCGATCACATTCTTCCGGGTTGGAAGGGTGATGAACTCCAAAAAGATTTTATTCTGACTCTGTGGTGGTCGGGAGAGTTTTCTTCCAGATGGAAAGTGAAGGCATGGCTGTAGTTGAGGCCTGCCAGGCACGGATGCGCCGGCCCCGGGAGAGTGATGAGAGCAGAGACAAGAGACAAAAGCCAAAAACCCACTGTCACTGATGTGAGGCCTTTTAAGTTCGAAGCAGGTCACACCTCTCAGGATTTGAGTGAGCCAGTGAGGAATGGTAGCTTTGGAGGGAAATTTTACGATCCTTTGTCTCTAGCATGGTGTTTTGCATATGAAATTCGATTGGGTGTTCAAGAGAAGAATAAACCTTACTCCCATCTGGGTCACTGTTACTGGTCTTACTTGCACCGCTCTGAGTGTGAATGGAACCAGCATCAACTGGTATGGGAGGCAGATGCACTCACAAGGACACTAAAGGCTGCAGCCTCTAGTATTATTTGCTAGCTTGCTTCTGTTACACTCACCTCCTTAAATGTCACTCCCATTCAGGTCACGGGACCAATGTAACTGGTCCTACTTGCACCACTCCAAATGAGATTCGAACCAAGATTAACCGACATGGGAGGCAAGTGCACTCACAAGGACACTAAAAGCCTCTAGTGTTGTTTGCTAGCTGCCCTCACCCCGTAAACTTTACTCCCATCTGGGTCATGGCACCACTGTAACTGATCCTACTTGAACTGCTCCAAATGAGATTCGAACCAACATCAACTGGCATGGGAGACAGGTGCACTCACAACACTAGAGACGGCAGACTCTAATGTTATTCACTAGCTGGCCTCCATTACACTCACCCCCTAAACCTTACTCCCATCCGCGTCACGGCACCAATGTTACTGGTCTTACTTGCACCGCTCCGAGTGTGAATGGAACCAGCATCAACTGGTATGGGAGGCAGATGCACTCACAAGAACACTAAAGGCTGCAGCCTTTAGTATTATTTGCAAGCTTGCCTCAACACTAGAGACGGCAGACTCTAATGTTATTCACTAGCTGGCCTCCATTACACTCACCCCCTAAACCTTACTCCCATCCGCGTCACGGCAAATGACGTGTATTTAATACAGGCTGCAGCCTTTAGTATTATTTGCAAGCTTGCCTCTATTATACTCATCCCCCTGGCATGGGAGGCAGGTGCGCTAATAAGGATGCTATCCTATTAGTCACTAGCTAGCCTTTGTTACACTCACCTCCCAACCCTTGAACTGCTCTGAGTGAGATTCGAACCAGTATCAACTGGCATGGGATGCAGGTGCACTCACAAGGACGTTATAGACTGTAGACTCTAACGTTATTTGCGAGCTGGCCATTATTGCACTTACTCCCTAAACCTCCCTCCCATTCAGGTCACGACACCATTATAACTGGTCTTACTTGCACCACTCCAAACAGGATTCAAACCAGTGTCTACCAGCATGGGAGGCAGGTGCACTCAGAAGGACGCCAAAGACTGTAGCCTCTAGTGTTAGTTGCTAGTTGCCAGCTCCATTACACTTGCCCCTCTAAACACCCTTCCCCCTCTTGTCACGGCACTGGTGTAATTGGTTCTACATGCACCACTCAAATGGTAATTCAAACCAGCGTCAACCAGCATGGGAGGCTTTAACAAGAGTACATATTACTGCCTTAAGGGTACATATTACTACTCTAAGGTGCTAATATGCACCCTTTAGGGGTAAAGAAGGTACAAAGGGTCCCGGGTACTGCCCCAGTGACAAGCTGTTGTACTAAAGGTACAATTTTTGAATTTTTTTTTCTTAGAGTGTGGATGTCATGATCACCAAATGGAGTGCCCTTGATAACCACCAGAGGGCACTCTTTCCCAGTCTACTTCCACTCTATCACTTCATTCCCCATAATCCGCCACCTGGTCTCATCAGCACTCATTGTTTGAACCTGTGTCTCATTAGCCTTGTTAGCTCACCCTATAAAAGCCTGGTTATCTCTGTCATTTTTTGTTAAGTCTCGCATGTGTCATTACTGTAATTCTAAGCCTTGAATCCTGGTTCTCCTGTGTCTTGGTTCCTGGTCTTGTTATTCTGCCTAGTGATGGGCAGAGCGAGGCTTCATGAATCACTGAAACAGTTGAAGCAAATTTGCTGAATTTTGTCGAAGCTTTGAAACAATCAGACACCCGTCTCCACTGTGACACCTCGTGGTCACTTGCTCGTGTTGTTCTGCCTTGACAACAGTTTACCAATGATAACCTAAATGTTGTTTATGTCAAACAATAAAGTGTGTCCACATAATTGTAAGAGCAATTACATTTTTTTTATTTTTTATAGTTGTATTTTTTGTTTGATTAAATTTTTTTAATAATGTGTTGAGTTTTTAACATGTGTTTGACAACTACATGATGAGCTTGGTTTTGTAACCTTTAAGCTCCTCATTGTGAATAATTATAGGTTATTTTGGTCATAAGAAGTGAACATTAATAAAAGAAATCAAGCCACAATAGGTCACATTTGTAACATTGTGAGATTTTTATTTTGCCGCCTGTCGGTCGAAAAACACTTGTGAACCGCACCGAAGCTTCATTTAGCCTTTTTCACGTGACATGGATGTTTTGAATCATACTTCGGAGCAGTGTTTCGAAACATCTATGCTTCAGGATCTCGACACTGCGTCGAAATGTTAGTTTTGCATCAGCCATCCCTAATTCTGCCTGTTTTCTGGATTACTCTGTTTGCCTCAGCCCCTTACTCTGTCATTGTTTTGGATTGCCTGTTTGTGTATGACCTTTGCCAGCCTTTGGAGTACGTTTGTGGACTACCCCTTCAATAAACTAAGCTACTGCATTTGGATCCTCTACCTTCGTGTCCCCATGCAGTTCATGACAGTAGAAATGCCCTATTACTCCTTTACATCGTAAATTGCATGGAAAATCATAGTTTGTACTTCTAAAACCCATAAATGTAACACTATTTTACAGTAATATTTCACATAATTATGTTATATGTATGGTAGGTATCTTGGTTAAGCAATTAACAGGTTTTTACTGTAGCATTTTTTAGTATTTATTTATATATTTTTTCAGTGGGGGTTACTGGTAAAATATGTACTATAAAACCTAGAGTTAATTAAGTATGTTAATCAGTTATAGTTCTAATAGCTGATTAGTGTCAACACCCTCATGCTTTGTTTAAACATGACATGAAACCCAAATAAGCCAATAATCCTCACTGTGCACCTGTACATCAGTATCTCTTTCATCTGAGCTTATGAAGGCTTTTCCTTCCTGTCCCTTCCACAGGCTGACAGTCATCCTGAGAGGCAAACTGAACTGCAATCATGTGTTTTATTAAACAACTTCACATCCGTTTCACTCTCAGCAAGCCAGACCTGTGGGGTTTTTACGTTACGAGTGTCATTAGATGACAGCTCTTACAAATCTAAAGGGAATAGGAGAAAACTGATTAAAGAAGATTAAAAAAAAATCTAATTTTATCCTCACGTCGGACTATTTTATCCTTGCGTTGAGTGTGTTGAGGTATGAAAAGCTGTATTTAGGTCCAACATGTTGACATGAAAAACTGCTAAACCAAAATGTTTTAACTTTAGAGCAGTTTGATGGTGAAAAGAGATGTTTCTGATGTTAACCAAAAGCTTATTTCATTTGACTGAAAAGAAAAAGTGTTAAAACTTACAACCACAAAAGAAAAGAACAACTTTTGGCCAAATGTACTGAAGCCATGTAGAGAGAGAATAAAAGAAAGAGAAAAAAATAAAAATAAATGAAATAATGTAGGTTTGTCAGCAGTCTTTCAGGGTCTCTTTGATTGAAACACCAGTCTGTGCTCCTCAGAGGCCATGGGCTGCTTTTAAGATGCATTATATTCTGGGGCTTCAAAGCTTCGCAAAATGCAGCCTGTGTGCGAATGCGAGGACACTTGAAAACATTCTTGTGTTTTCCAAATGGACGCAAAGAGGTTTGGGCTGCCATAGATGGAGTCTTGCTAGTGCACTCCCACAGCTTGTTTTCCCCGAAAAAAATGTGCATTGCACCTTGCCATGTGTTCTTTCACCCATTTCCTCTATTAATATCTTCTTCCTAGTAAGCCAGATTAGGTTGTGCTCTTTGAAATACGGTTAATGAAAATATAAACAAACAGAACACATTTAGAATTCCTTAAAAGCTAAATTAAAAGAATATGTTATTTGAGAATGCTTTATATTTATGTGTGATCTAAGTCTTTCATGATTAAAATAAACAATTTGCTGTTCTGTTCTATACAATAAAAGTGGATGGTGACTAGATGCTCTCAAGCTCCAAAAAGGACAAAAATAGTAGTCCATATGATGTATGTTGAAGTCTTTTGAAGCCATACAATAGCTTTGCATTGTTCACTTAAAGTTCTGCCTTGCCCTCTTATTTTCAAATTAATTTCTCATTTGTGCTTTCAAACTTGGTGCGCTACAAGGCGCAAGAGAACAAAGAATGTATGTTTTGGTGCTTTTATAGTGTTTTTGACAGCTCTTGGTATTTCATTGTATCTAAAAGAGCAGTATGAACATTCTTCAAAGTATTTATTTTTGTGCTCCACACAAAATTTCATAAATTCTTTTTCAAAATGTAATTATTTTTTTATTTAATAAATTTTTTTAATTGACTTTTTATGTAATTATTAATTTAATTTAATCTTTTAAATGTAATTCTTTATTTATTAAATGTAAATCTATTTTAAAAATTTAATTAAATTATTATAATTTGCAGGTGAGACCTTTAATATGTCCTTAAGTTTGTCTGATGTTCTGAGTTGCCACACAGTTCCTGGCTGTCACCACACAGTATTGATGTAAATATTCTTGTCTATTCCAGCGTCAGCTACATCTGTGCTTTCTCAGCTGAGCTCATTCTATTCCATCTGAAAGTTGCCATGGGATGATGGACCGGCCGCTTGCGCAAGAGGTCGTCGACCTTATTTGAATCCTGTGCAGAACCTCACGGGTCTGACATACACAGGATGTTTGGCATTAACTAGTGGCCATACGTCCGAGCGAAAGCATGGATGACGGAGGACAGCTGGAAGTAACTTTATACTTCCCTCTCTCATTCCTCGGCTCTGCCACTCTCTCTTTTTTCCCATCACCACATTTATGAATTCACCCTTTGTCTCAGACTTTAATGGCTACGCAGATAGATCCAGAGTATGGGTGATTAGATCATCTGATCTTCGTCCCTGTGAGATAAGCTGAGGAACCCTGAAATGGTAACAAGATGTTTCTTAGTTGACTTGTAGCAGATTCTTTCATCAGTGTTAAAGCCATAATAAACTCATTCACAGTTTATAAAATCCTTAAAGTCAGCATGAAATGGAAAAAATCACCCTGTCTATTTTCTAAATGCATGTTATAGATCTTATTGTGAATTATTTATCTGTGCTTCGTTTTGTTTAAAATGTTTTGACTTTGAAATGTTTAATCAAAATATCATAACTGTATTTTCCAGTGAAACGACAGACTTCTTTCTGGTGACATATGCAGGACTCTAAACATTTAGCTACTTTAAACCCCATTTCTGCAAGTTCCCGTATATCTGTCTCTAATATTGAATTGTACATTTTTATTCAAATCTCTGGCAATCTATTTCACTCGGATGTGCATCACAATACAGAAGAAAAGATCTGTCTGTACTTCACTTGGATTCTGTGAAAGCCCTAAAGGCCCCGATATACTTCAAGATAAATTGAAGAACAAACTGGTGTGACATCATTTCAAACAAAATCAGACAAAACAAAGTTCTTGCTAAAGCGAATTTTCTGGAAAAGTTTCCTCCTATTGGTAAAACCTTCAAACTACCATTGGTCTGTGTTCATTAGTGGGGGGGGGCTTTGCAGATATCGGCCCCTCTGCAATTGGAGCACTTAGGCCCTGTCCCAAATGGCACCCTAAACCCTCGCGGTCTTCCTCTGAGTCCGCACTTTCGTGACGTAATGCCGCTTTGACTGTCGGGTAGAAGTCTGTTGCGGAGCTCGCACCAGTGTGATGATGAATGACGAATGGGACACCCTATGGTCTCGTGGACTTAACGGACACAAGCACGTGGCGGCCATTGTAAGTCCATAAGACCGCAAATGCACATGAAGTGCACATTCTATTTGGGACAGGGCCAAGCGCTAAATACCCTCAACGTGTTTTTGCAGCGTTGAGCATGAAAATATCAGCATTCTGGATAGGGCTGGTCTAGCTGGCAAACTGTCATAGCCTTTTTGTTCAACACTTGGTAAAATTGGTCAACCACCGTGATCTTTCTGGTGAATATGATTGACCATTTAAACTTGACTCCTGTTTTAATATAATTTAATAGTCACTGACACTGATTTCTGGGTCAATTGCCCCCCCCAAATTGTTAGTCATGGAATCCCTGATGTCGGCAAGTGCTAAATACCCTCAACATGTTTTTGCAGCATTGAGCAATGTAACCAATCACAGATATATCTGTTGATTTCTTAAACGCAATGGCCAATCAGAAACTTTTTGTCAGAATTCACTCACCGCTGAAAGCGCCGCAGTTTTTAAGTGCAGTTCTGCACGCTCGTGAATCATCTCATGACTAAGTGCATACGCAATGTAAATAAGAGATTAATTGTGCAGTTTAGAGAGCTTTGTTGATTATAGGGAACTTCGTGAGATCACGATGAACGAAGATTAGTGACGCTCTTTAGTGATAAAGGGAGCGAGCTTTGCGCACTTTCTAGGGTATAACGTTAATCCATTCAGAATTTATATTAAACTTTCATTTTTCGGGCACATACACCCTCCAAAGTTTCGGGAATGACATCCGCATATTTATGCGGGATTCACTCTCGAAATAGCAGTGATTGGCAATGGACGGAACATAAAATATGTTGATTTAATTCTGGAACCGGTCCTGGCCAAACCCAGAATATAGTCCCACAACTGATCGTTTATTTTTTCCTCACGTGTCTCGCCTTTGGTAACAACGATTCAAAACGAGCACATTTCAAGTGACACGGGAAAAAGACACGGGTAACTTCAGTGAACATCAGAAAAGCAGCGTGCACATTTCTGGTTAAAAATTAAAGGCCATCAACTGACAAACTGGAAGCATGGTCATTCAAGTCAGCTGGAAGAGTCAAAGCTAGTCCACAGTTTACTATACAGTGGCAACCTCTTTAAGTTATTCTTGACTGTGTTGTATTGACTGCTTTGATGCGTTGCAATACGGTAGGGCATTGTTTTGATGCTTACATCCGAAAAAAAATATATTTATTTAGTTATTTATTTATTTATTAAATAGTACAATCTGGCCGTATCTGTAGTTTACTATACAGTGGCAACCTCTTTAAGTTATTCTTGACTGTGTTGTATTGACTGCTTTGATGCGTTGCAATACGGTAGGGCATTGTTTTGATGCTTACATCCGAAAAAAAAAATATTTATTTAGTTATTTATTTATTTATGAAATAGTACAATCTGGCCGTATCTGTATTCCTTCTAGCCCTAACCCCGAAGACTCGAGAGGTGAACTGATCATTTCTATTTCCTATACAGAACCTACTGGATGTTGCGCATGCGCGGTCAACACGAAATGAACGAATACCTCACCGAGACAACTTCAAGAATTGTTCAAGAACGACCTATCACTAATGAGCACTGCGTTTTACCCAAAGTTGAACGTTCTTCAACTTTCGGCCCCGAGAAAAAACGCCCAAGCACTCAGCATGCTGCTGACATCGTAAAAAAATGGCGCTCACATTGAAAACAATAAAAAAATATGCTAGCCTCGGAAAAAAGGCTTTGGTGGACACGTGGCCTAAATATGACGCACTGGACTTGGAGTGCCGAATTGCAGAGATTGCTTTCATCAGATGCTTTCTGAACTGCTGTTTTCCCATTTTAGCAGTGTGTCTATTTTGTTATAAAGAGGAAATAAGAAAACACACAGCACATATTTACATTCTGAACTCCGCTCTCATCAGTGTGGACGGCGTTGGGTTGTTCACTAACAGTATAGACCTTATGTAGCTTCGCCCCTTTCAGCGCTGCGCTTGTTGTCTGCTGTATTCGGTTTGTATTTCCACAGCGGGAAGGGAAGATCGTACAAATTTATGAATGTAAAATTTCCTCCCGGTCTACTGGCATTTGTTATGACATTAACCTCGAACATTACAATGCTCATGATAACTTTCGTTAACTCTACTTCACCAGCTAATTACTCTTCAACAGCATTTCCAGTAAACTGATAAAAACCCACACAGCCTGATTCCTGGAAAGGACTATTGTAGCTTTTGTGAATAGTTCTTGTGAAATAGTTTATGCAAGGAGCAAATGAAGGTATACGTGTAGCACATTAAGGTCTCGCACCTGCCCTTAAGGTCAGCACAGAGACTCGGGTCAAGCATAGAATTGAAGAATGTCCACCTCCCAGCTGGCCTCTTCAGTCACACAATGAACTCTGCTCCTCATCTGTGTGGTCCTCAGATTAGCTGTTTCAGACCCGGCTTAACTTCCCTTCAGCCCTCTATTCTTCTCCTCGCTCCTACGCTGGGTTTAGCCTTGCAGGATGCGTTTGGATGGTCTGTTTTAAACATTGAGACAGGAACCCCCAGGGGGCAGTTGAGGGGATGTCAGGGGGCAGTTGAGGAGGTCAGCGAGATCCAGATATTCTGTTTCCTACTGCTGGCCTTGGGAATCGCTGAGCCACCACCACAACCCCGATGCCTGTTCCCATGCCGTCTCTCTCTCCGGCTCTCTTTTACAGCATATCGTTCCCAACATACACACAGATCGGCCCTATAAAGCAGCGTGTCTGGAAACCATCATTTTTATGTGTTGCTGTGTTAAAAGTCAAGACCATAAAATTACAAGATTACAACACAACCATTTTCAGGCATCGGGTAGATTGAGGCCTAGTCCTCTTCTGAGAGCACTTTCTGTTCTTGTGGGTGAGAGCTGGGTAAAATAGCTCTAACCTGTTGCTCTTTCTCTTTTCTCAGAGTCATCGTTCTGGAAAAGGCTAATGGGGACAGAACAGGAAACAAATATTCGCTGTGGACACCGTTCTGATTAAATCACTTGGGCTATTTTTGACACAGGAGAATAAAATGCTTTGTGCAAGAAACACATCGCTAATTTGTTTTCCTTGTCAGTGAATCTTACAAAACCTTTCAAGAACATTTCGAGGTCATATTTCACCTCCCAAAATCACAACAAAGAAATACGTCATGTTTAGCTCAAAGAAAAGGAAACCTATTTGTGTACAACTGAATTAATAATATTCCATGTCATTATTGTAACAGTACCTATGATAGCGTAGTATTATATAAGAATTAATATCTTTATTATATGAAGTAGGCTATATCAATCAGTTACATTTAATAGCCATTTAAAATACTTATATTATTGAATATTCTGCTTCTCAAGTTAATTTATCTTGTATAAAGGATGTTTAGAGAGTCAAGTAAATCAATAAACAAATATAAATTATAATAATAATAAATATAATACATATAATATAATTAATAATAAAAAAATTTTTTTACAATAAATTATAACATATTGTAAATTAATCTTCTTTTAGGGCTGTTTATTTACAAATAGTTAAATAAATAGTGATAATATAATGATATTAATGATAATGATTTAATATATAATGATATATTATACAATGGATTATAATAAATGATAATAAATATAACAATACATTCGGAGATGCTAATTTATCTTGTTTAAGGGATGTTTAGATGTTTAGTTTAATAAAATAATATTATAATAAATGTAATAATACATTCTGAAATTTAGAAAAAAGTGTAAGGCTGTTTAAATAAAAGATTAAAGGTAATTCAATAAATACAAAATCCATAACAAATATGATTATAATAATGTAATATATGTATTATAGTAATATAATATAATTAATAAATGCTTTATTTATTGCAATGAATTATAATACATATTAAAAATTCTGAGATTTAGAGTCAATTTTCGTTTACAGTTTTCTAAATCAATTTTCTAAAAACAAAGAAAAATGTGTTTAAATAATGTTTAGATATTTTAAAATAATAATAATGTGACATATTATAATAAATACAATAATAAATACTGAAATTTAGAAAAGGTTTTTTTTTTAGTAATGTGTAAGTACAACATTTTTATTGCATAGTATAAGCATGCAAATTGGGATGCTGCCATACTGTAAGGCTTTTTTAATCTTGCACGACTGGTTGCTATTGCAATGCACAAGTTGCTTTCTGTGAAGAATCTGCCTGGACAAACCCAATACCCAACCATAAATGAAAGTCAGACAAATGCAAGCAAAATCAGGTACCTGAAGACAAGCTGCTCTGTCTGCCGATCCCTGAGCCAAACCCAGCATAAGAGCAGAAGTCAGACAGCCTTTGTGCAGCTGTGAAAATCTGCACGCAAGAATGCAGATGAACAGGCCCAGCACGCTCATCTATCGCAGCGCCATCG
>NW_015557175.1:2889498-2896117 GCF_001515605.1 Sinocyclocheilus anshuiensis | reverse complement strand
TGTGTGTGTGTGTGTGTGTGTGTGAGAGTGTGTGTGTGTGTGTGTGTGTGTGTGTGTGTGTGTGTGTACAGGTGAAGTAGGAGTGGTAGACATGGGTGTGAATTACACTGTCTAACTGCAAAGTTAACAAAGCAGGTTTCACCAAACCTCCCACTGCAAGAGCTGCAAGAAATAACTGAATATTTTTCAGCTAAAATACAAATTCAACCGGCAGGTGCATCATTTCACAAAGACATACCCGGGTCATATTTCTGCACGAAATACAACAATTTTAGACCAGCCAATGCGCATGCGAAGTTCTAACACGCTCAGGGCCGTCCTTAGCTGACGCGGGGCCCTGGTGCGAGGTAGGGAGCAGGGCCCCCCTTGGTCACGTTCGGGGGGGGGGGGGGATTTCCCCTCCGTCCGTTCGCGATCACATTCCAAGAGAGGGTCCCTCTAGGCCCGTTCGCCGCGGGGCCCCCTCAAGCGCGTGACCCGGTGCGACCTTAGACCGCACTAAGGACAGCACTGAACGCGCTTATGACTGCGCATACACATTATAGCCTCAGGTTTCTTTGGGAACCGGAGCTTCTAATGGCCGCTGCAGTGACGCAATGACTTTACCAATCAGCGATTGGCTCTTTCATTCAGAAGGCGGGACTATTCCGCCATATTGCGCATTGCAGTTTCTCCCATTTATAAGTATAGGACTGAACTGTCTTTGTATTTCTATAGTCGTTGTCTCCCCGGAGCTTACTCTCGCGAGACTACACTCTTCTCCCCGGAGCTTAGGCAGCTGACTGGCTGCCTCGCTGCCTTATCAGGCAATGACTTTGCAGGTAGTGTTTTTGCACAAAGGCACCTCATGAAACTGATTCTGGACAGGCTTCTGAGACAACGTAACGGTTTAATGATCGATAACAAAATAGAACGAGTTTTGGTGATAACTAAACAAATATTTAATTAACACTGATTTCTCGCTGGAACTAACATCAAAAGTGCAAAAAGTTAGTCAGAAATATACATTAACACACAAACTGACCACCAAACGCAACTTACAGATGCCATCTTTATTTTTTTATACGCTCGAACGCCTTGTCGTGAACGCGCCTGCTTGAGCGACCGGAAGCTGGAGATTACAGTTTATGCTTTTTTAAAAATCAATATTTTTCTTACACTAAAGCATAATTTTGCTTCAGAAGGCCTTTATTAACACCCTGGAGCCGTGTGGAGTAGTTTTATGATGGATGTATGCACTTTTTTCGACTTTAAAAACAGGGGCACCATTCACTGTCATTATACAGCTTGGTAGAGCCTGGACAGTTTTAAATATAACTGCGATTGTGTTCGTCTGAAAGAGGAATGTCAGATATGCCTAGGATGCCCTAAGGGTGAGTAAATCATGGGCTAATTTTCATTTTTGGGTGAACTATCACTTTAATATTTTTATTTTTATTTATTTATTTTTTAAAGTTTAAGTTAATGTTTTTTACTGCAAAACAAGCAAAATTACTGATTAAGATTTTTTTTTTTTAAGAAAAAAATATAGTATGATAACTTGTATCTGGAGACCACGGATCATTTTGTTGCATTTCATTATAATTTCATGACAAAAAAAAACATTATTAAAAAAACATTATTATTATAATATATATATATATTATTTATACAAATTGGCACACAGCATAACTCTACAAGTGAACAGTGGGATGCAAAATGGAAATCTACCATTAACATAGAAAAAATGACAAAATTTACATTTTAACATTAAAAAACCTGAACATTCACAATTATTTGATCCTAATGAGAGTATCTTGATTCTCAAGGCATCACTAACAGCATGAGATGTGATTTCTGTTCAGGTGCCTCCAGAAAGTCAAACAAAGGATTTTTCCATCAGCTCTTCGTCTTTATTTCGAGGTTCAGTCAGTCTGCAATGTAGCACTGCAGCGCCATGATAATTCTGAGAAAACCTGAGTACCTGCCAATGGAAACAAGCCACTTTTGTTGGCAAACGTGTCTGTCTTTATCTCTCTTTCTGTCTGTCTCTCCGTGCAGCTGTGTTAAACAAGCAGCCTAGTGCAGCTGGACCCCTCAACATAACGAAAGGGGAATTTTAATCCCCTGTTTTTCTGTTCTTTGGCACCAGTCAGATTTATGTGCTCATAAAACCAGGAAAAAATCACCCGCTCCATCCGCAGCGAAGGAGAGGTGACGGAGAGGGGGGCACTGGAGGAATTGACCCCTCGCCACCATTTGTATTTTTTTGAGGAGCTCAACAGACGTCGCAGGAAGCTTTTGGAAGTGCACGTGCCTCCCATAAAGCCGTGATGGTGCTTCAGTCAGCTCTGGTCTGAAGACACCGTGATTTCGGAGTCAGACGACTTAATGGAGTGATAATTGAGTGTAAGCTGAGCTAAAGACTCATGCAAACAGACACGT
This sequence comes from Sinocyclocheilus anshuiensis, assembly GCF_001515605.1. Classification (NCBI taxonomy): domain Eukaryota; kingdom Metazoa; phylum Chordata; class Actinopteri; order Cypriniformes; family Cyprinidae; genus Sinocyclocheilus; species Sinocyclocheilus anshuiensis. The sequence continues at coordinate 2,893,693 of NW_015557175.1, read as the reverse complement.
TCTGTATCGGCGACTTATGAAATATCCATCACTGTCAGAAACGTGTAGAAGCGATGCTTGCATAACAGCCAGATCTTTTTCCTCAGAGCTGATCTGAAAACAAACTCTGTGCTGCACACCAAACCACTTCCAGCTGTCCTCGAACCCACACAAACATGCAGTGCAATTACCATCCCATGCCAGCGGTGCCAGATTAGGTGATAAATTAAGCCTCCGGCCAGATTTTAGAGCCGAAACTCTAGTGGCTCTCATTGTGCTCCAGCGGCCATATGAAACCAGCACACACACTGAAACGAGACATCACGTTTCATATCTCTGTGGCCTCACCATACAAATCACCTCATGCACGCGTCTCCAGCTCTGAGGTTGTGATTTGTGATGGTCTGATGATGAAGGTGCTTGTGTGTGTGTGTGTGTGTGTGTGTGTGTGTGTTTTAGATGTGTAGTGGAGGTTTATGCTGCGTTTCAGACAACTAACAACTTGAAATTCTCTGCGTCCTTCTTGAAAATAAGCAGAGAAACATACTGTAGAATTGCAACACTGGGGAAGACTGACCAACAGCAGACATAGTGAGAAACCTCATTTGATGCCATTTCCATGAGCCTAGCACTGAAAACAAATGATTTATTTAGTTAGTTAGTTATTTAGTTAGTTACGTATTTTAATATTCATTTTACAAATTGTTAGTAATTGCACCCTAAAAAATGCTGGGTTGTTTCAACCAAACTTTGGGTCAAAAATTTGCTAACCCAACTTTTGGGTTAAAAATTTAATTTGAAAATGTAACCCAACAGCTGGGTTAGTTCATATTTGTCCCAAAGTTAGGTTGAAACAACCCAGCAAAATTGTTAGTCTAAATTAAATTAAATTAAATTAAATTAAATTAAATTAAATTATTCTCTGTTAGAAACCAATAACCAAAAAAAGTGGTTTCTAAATTAACAGGTTTTATTAAAGTACATTGATTTACTGTGTAACAACTTTTTGTTAAATCAGGTAGAAATAGCTCTTTAAAGTTACAATTGCAAGTTACTGCTTTTACAGTGCACTCTTAAAAATGCTGGGTTAAATACAACCCAGTGCTTGGTAAAATAGGGACAAACCCAGGGATTGGGTTGTTTTGACCCAGCGGTTGGGTTACTGCCCAGAAGGTTGGGTTAAACATTTAACACAACTGTTGGTTGAAAACAGCCCAATCGCTGGGTTTGTCTATATTTTACCCAGCACGGGGTTGTATTTAACCCAGCATTTTTTAGAGTGTGAAGTTTTTTAATGCAACATATACATCATACAGCTTATTTTTGCATTCTCTCAGATTTTATTATTATTTATATGCATAATATGCAGAAAAAAACTAAATTCATTCAAGTTATCGTGAGCCATGATACTATATTATTTTGTCTAACATTTGACCAAGACATATGATTGGCTGGAATACTTTAAAGGGATAGTTCATCCACTTTTTTCTTCTTCTGCGGAACATAAAAGAAGATATTTTGAGAAATGTCTATACAATGGAAGTCAATGGAACCCAAAACTTTTCATTCTTCATTATTTCTGTACCATTGAGATGCTGTTATGGTATAGTTTGTATTCATATTTTGAAATAGTTTTTATATTTATATTTCTCATTTTAATGTTAAAGTTTTTGTCATTTTTATTGTGTTTTTGTCATTTTTATTAGTTTTTTAAATGTCTACATAGTTTTTATTAATTTTATTTCTGCTTTAGTTATTTTAGTGCATCAAGTTAAACTAAATGAAAATTATGCCTTTGCAACTAAATTAAATAAAATACGCTTTAGTTTTTTTATATTTTATTTTTATTTTAAAAATTCATTTTCATTTTTTGAGTGGACTATGACTTTAATTTCAGAAGAGGGAATTTTCAACTTAAGTGGTTTCACATCTGACAACTTCTGAAATGAAGTAAATGACTACGTACTTTTTAGGGCTGTCCATTTAAGACATTTATTTGTTCTGATTAATTATTATTATTTAAAAACATACAAACAAATGCATTAATGCCAAATTAACAATTCACACCATATGATGATCTTGCAAACTAATCACAATTAATTTAATTTATAAATTGATATGTCATGTCATTAATTTAATGATATTTTTTATTCAACTGATGGTCCTCACGCTGAACAGACTCTCACCCTGAGAAATACAACTTAACAAATCAGGGCACGTGTTGCATCAGTCATTGAACATCCAGTCCAAGGGTACGCCTTACAGGAAGCTCCCAATCTCCCCTTAAAAAACGGCCCATCTGGAAATCAAACAGCCCTCTGCCATAAAAAAGATAAATGAGGCTTTGAGAATGTCCATATTGAAGCGAGCAGACAGAGAGAGGCTCTTAAAGCCCCGCTCTCACAGTCCTCAGGGATCAGGAAACTCCTACACACCTGCAGGAGGTTTGCTGCATTCTGGGATACATGCTGATTCTGAAGCATCAGGTGCTTGAAAGTTTTTCTCTCAGATTGAATGATTTGTACTATTGTAAATTGTACTCAGCAAAGTACAAAAAAAAAGGAAAAAAGAAACACAGATCTCCAATGTTTCTCCTAAACCGCAAGGAGTTGAAATGGAGAGAAAACGTCTCAGGTTACTTATGTAACCATGGTTCCCTGAGTAGGGAACGAGACACTGCGTCCTCTAGGGGTCGCTATGGGGAATGCCTCGTCGTGACCCGTGTCTGAAGCATACATTGAAAAAACACCAACAACACGTTGGCCGGCGACAGCCCATGACATCACTACCGGTGCAATTATAGTATAAATAGGCGCCGGGAGAACATGTCATTCACTTCTTCGTCTGAAGCTTGCGTTCGAAGCATGGCAGGAAGCCTAGAGGACGCAGTGTCTCGTTCCTTACTCAGGTTCCCTGAGTAACCTCAGGTTACTCATGGTTACATAAGTAACCTGAGACGTTCCCTTTCAAGGGAACTTCAGACATGGGTCACGACGAGGCGTTCCCCATAGCGACCCCTAGAGGACGCAGTTTGAAGTTCCCTTGAAAGGGAACTAAGACTTACTAAAAGAAACAGTTCGACCAAAAATGAAAATGTTGTCATCAGTCATTTTCAGCATCATTAATCCAGTCTTCAGAGTCACATGATCCTTCAGAAATCATTCTGATGTGCTGATTTGCTGCTCAAGAAACATTTCTGATTATTATCAATGTTGAAATCAGTTATGCTGCTTAATATTTTTATGTGGAAATGTTGATTCATCACCAGAGATCAAAAGTAACAGTAAAGACATTTATGTTGTTATAAAATTTTAAATAAATGATGTTCATTGAACTTTCTATTCATTAAAGAATCCTGAAAAATGTATAACACTTTCTATAAAAATATTAAGCAGCACAGCAGAAATAAATTACATCTTTAAATATATCAAAATAGAAAACTGTTATTTTCAATGCAGTCTTGGTGAGCATAAGAATTCCTGCAAAAACAACAAAAAACTTTTTTAAATAATTGTACACTTTTGACTGGTAGTGTATGCGTTGGACGCAAAAAATGCATCACGAAACTGAACTGTCTGCTCAAGAACTGAACTAAAATAATGAAAATGAAAAAAAAGTGAAGCTTAGATTATACCCAAAATAAATTCTCGAGCAGTTGACCAACTAAGAACACGAAAAGTTAGACTCGTGTCAACGGAATATGTGCCTTTGTAACCAATGATTAAGGAAACCATTTATGTCACGAAACAAACAAACAAACAAAAAAGGTTTTTATTGAAAGGTCACTAACAGATGGTTCTATTTATGATGTTCTGTTTATGAAGTTGTCTATTTATTTTATTTTTGATTCATTTTGTAAGTTCACAGCACAGCAGCAGTGATTCAAACTTGGCGTGGCGCTTTTGGTCTCATCCATGATATGATTTTTGGCCTTTACTTTTCATTAAACATCTCAATATGCTGCTCAACATGACATTTCTTATCAAATTCTGTCAAAAACCAAAGTTTCTACATTAATATTATTTCTGTTTTTAATAAACATCTGAGTCAAAGTTGATACTTTGGCCTGAGCTATGAATGATCAAGCTCTGAGCGACAAAATGCATGAAAACAGGTACAGACTGTAATAAAAACAGGGAATAAACATGCTCCCGCCTGAGCTCTTAAAATGTTCCCAGTGCTGAGGGTCAGAAACATGTCGAGTGCTGCTCTCTCT
>NW_015557175.1:2877508-2888480 GCF_001515605.1 Sinocyclocheilus anshuiensis | reverse complement strand
AGGTAGTTGTAGTGTGATGTGTGTGTTATCTGCTTAGTGCCTAATGTAAATGTGTGTTGTGTTCCCTGGGATCTGGATCTTTTCTGAAAGATCATAATTCTGGTTTTCTTCAGGTTGACTGTCAGAGCCCAGGTCTGGCAGTATTGCTCTAGCAGGTCCAGGTTCTGCTGTAAAGCGTGTTGAGTGGGAGACAGCAGAAGCAGATCGTCTGCATACAGCAGGCATCTGATCTGTGAGTTGTGTAGGGAGGGGCCAGGGGCTGCAGATCGCTCCAGACTGCTCGCCAGTTCATTGATGTAAATGTTAAATAACTTAAGCAGCAGCCAGCAGCCCTGTCTCACTCCACGCTCCTGGGAAAGATACCTCGTACGTTTGGTGCTGATTTTTACGCCACATTTACTTTCAGTGTACATTGATTTGATAAGGTCATAGGTTTTACCTCCTATGCCACTTTCAATACGTTTGTAGAATAGTCCTTGGTGCCAAATTGAGTCAAAAGCTTTTTTAAAGTCAATAAAGCATGCATATATTTTACCTTTATCTTGGTTAACATGTTTTTCAATTAGAGTATGTCATGTATAGGTGTGATCAGATGTACGGTAATTTGGTAAAAATCCGATTTGGCTTCTGCTCAGTACATTGTGTGTGGTGATGAAGTCTAATAGTCGAGCATTTATTATGCTACAGAATAACTTTCCCAGGTTGCTGTTCACACAGATACTCTAATCTCTCTCTCTCTCTCTAGGAAATCTGGCACTGCATTGTGCAGCTCTGTGAAACTCCACAGGCGTCTACTAATGCTTTACAGAATCCTGCTGGAGCAGAGAAGCCACAAAGAGTGAAAAATTGAAGGGGGTCTGAATACTTTCCGTACCCACTGTATTTCTTATCAAAGACCAAATGACCTGATCTCAGCAGAGCTACTTTAATATTATTTATTTTATTAATAAACATCTGAGTCAAAATGAATACTTTGGCCTAAATATGTCCTGAGCTATGAAATATCAAGCTCTGAGTGACAAAATCCATGAAAACAGGTAGAGACTAACAAAAACAGGGAATAAACATGTTCCTGTCTGAGCTCTTAAAAAGTTTCCAATGCTGAGGGTCAGACACACGTCGAGTGCTGCTGTCTCTCTCTCTCTCTCTCTAGTAAATGTGGCACTGCATTATGCAGCACTGTGAAACTCCACGGGCATTTACTAATGCTCTACAGTAGGAGAGAGGCCCACACACACACACACACACACTCAATGGCTTTGACTAGTGTCAGAACTAGAGCAAAAGGTCCCAGCAGTTTCCCGTTTACAATCCCGCTGGATAATTATTTGCCTGTCAATCAGTGCCACTGTACATACTGTGTGTGAGCCATTCTGTTTAATAATTCAAATATTTATTTACTTACAATGTACGATGCTCACAAAGAGCAATTTGTCATACAGTCCTGTTTCATAACATTTGTTCTGGTGTGTGTGTGTTTTACCATAACCAGCTGTGTGTGTGTGTGTGTGTGTGTGTGTGTGTGTGTGTGTGTGTGTGTTTAAGCTTAAGATAGATTGATGAACACACTCCAGCAGTATATTTCAACATTGACAACATTCATGGCAAGGATAATAAATGATGATCTGGTCTGTTCACGACTATGATGGAAGACGCTTTGAAAGGCCAATAGAGAAAGCACAATGCCAGGGCTTGCCTACACATGGAGTCACTCAACATTTAGGCCAGGAAAAATAATCTGTTTTGTTATGTTTGATTCATATGTCTGTTTGTTTAGTGCATTTGCTCTTTTCTTTATTTTTCTGTTAGTTGTGATGTCTCAGTAAATGGTAGGATTACATTGTGTAGTTACAAAATGTATTAAAAGAAAATTACATCTGCTTCAATGGACAAAACTGACATTGACAAAATGCAAAATGAAACCAAATATTGAAACATTTTTATATTAATTGAAAAATATTTTGACATTTGACAAAAAGCTGTTCTTGTGAAAACCTGGTCTTCTGAAATAACAAAACTACTATGAGTATACTTTTACAAAAGTGTTTTGAATATTTGACCAATTTTAGCATTTTTGGCAAGTTGGCATGGAAATGGAAATTCAAATCTATTTTCTCAATGCATCTTAATTATGTTATCGTGAATAATTCATCCAAGCATACTTTTCTTTTTTTCCCCATGTAATTTTTAACCAATCAGTCACTTGATCATCATTGAAACGGCAGACTTCTCTTTGCTAACATTTTTATATTTTCTGTTTTCTTTTTAAGTTTAAGGTTTTAGTCATTTTTGTGTGTGGTTTTTAATAGAAAATTCGAAATGTTGCCTTGGCAAAATAGCTGAAATGAAATAATGTTTTAATGTTAAAGTTAACGTTTATTTTAGAAAAGTAATGTAAACTTTTTTTTTAATGATTTTAATTTCATAATAACCCAGGCTTAAAATTTCTTATAATCGACTGCAAGCTCGCGTTCAGATTCAGATTGAACCAAGTCCCACCCTACTTTTCTTTTTTTAAATCTGTTTTACTCTTCTATTTTTTGATAATAGTATATTTCACTGAAATCGTTTACATTTTCCTTAGCCAGTTTGTGTTTCACCTTCACAATATCCTCCTCAGAACCATAAAAAAAAAAAAAAAAAAGTTTTGTGAATTTTTTTTTATGTCATTGCATTGGTTGGACCATAAGAAACAAATGGAGAAAAAAAGATATTTTATTCATATTTTATTCGATGTCCTTTGTAGAGGACACCAGGACCAAGTTATTATTTTTTTTAAATAGTCACGAAAATATGTGTATAGGCAAAAACGTTTTATTTATTTATTTTCATTCACCAATCAGTTTTTAGGTTTCGGGCTATTTTCAACCAAACTTTGTACAAAGATGATTCTCAACTATGTTATGCAAAATATAACAGAATGATTTGATATACTATTTTACTTTATGCAATATGTGCGTAAAATGTTCATAGATTGGTATTCCCCTTTCTTTACAATGTATCAATACATTATATCTAATTTGCATATTAATGTGTTATAATGGGAGTAATAACTTTTCATAAGGATATCTCATATTTCATAGGAATATTTTCCCCAAATTGCCTGATTAACATGCCGTTTGTAACGGAAGAGGTCTGACGCAACAGGTTAGTATATCAATCAAGTTTATTTGGTCACAGAGAGTACGGGTGTAGGATCCAGGTGATGACACGGTGAGTGTATAGTTCGTAGAACAGTTTAAAGGATATGATGAGTGGAATGATCAGAGTCCTTTCCTTTACAGGAGCTGGAATGCACACACCTCAGCAATCCAGGAACTAGGAGGAACAGGAGACACTTGGAGACACTAGGAGGAACACAGGAGGTAAGTAATGCAGGAAGTATTCAAATGGAAGCAGTAGTAAAGTCAGAGAGTCCTCTACGTGTGTACGAGACCGGACAATGAGGGTGTCTGAGGTGTGTGCTTTTATGCAGGCTGGTTGATGAGGTGCTTGATTGGTGACAGGTGCAGGTGCTCAGTACTCAGGTGATAGAGATCATTGTGATTGGGTGGTGGTGGAGCCTGGCCGATCTGTTTCAGTACCCCCCATCCACGGCCCGCTCCTGAGGGCCGAAAACCCCGATGTCGTGGTGGTCTACCTCTGCCCCGAGGTGCCAGTTGATCAGGATGGGCAGCATGGAACTCAGACATTAAGGCGGGGTCTAATATATTGGTCCTAGGTACCCATGAGCGTTCCTCGGGTCCATATCCTTCCCAGTCTACGAGGTATTCCAGCTGACCACCACTGCGCCGGGACTGCAGAATTTCCTTCACCTTGTAGACTGACCTCTCATCCAGGATCAAGGGAAGAGGGGGTTCCTCCGTCTGGCCAGAACCCGAGCACGCACTGGAAGGGAGTGAGACCAGTAGAAGGCTGTCGCAGGGAATTCTGGGCGTACTCGGCCCAGCCCAGGAACTGGTTCCAGGAATCCTGGTGACCATGGCAGAAGGTCCGCCGGAATCGCCCCACCTCTTGAATCTTCCTCTCCGTTTGACCATTCAACTGTGGATGATGTCCGGACGAGAGGCTTACGGTCACACCTAGGAGTTTGAAGACGGTAGATAACCGTTGCCTCTCCACAATCATGGGTTCTGATGCTGGTTCTGGAGGGTAACTGGGCTCTGGTCGGCGGAGGCAGGAGGTTGTGGCGTGGACTGGTATTGCTGCTAGACAGGACTGCATGCGGCTTGAGCATTGGATGGATAGCTGAATGAATTTTTCCAATCCAAATTAATCATCATATGCAGCGAGTTGTAACCGAAGCTGGGGCTCCAGCCCCTGTCTGTAGGTAGTCAGCAGCGAGCTCTCATTCCATCCACTTGCTGCTGAGAGTTCTGAACTTCAGCGAGTATTCGGCAATTGACATGGTACCCTGTTGCAAATGATAGAGTTGTTCTCCCACAGCGGTATCTCCGTCTGTCCTTCCAAACACCTCGCGAAAATGCACTAGAAAGTTCTGTACATTCTGAATGACGGGGCTGGCCTGCGCCCAGATCGTTTCCGCCCATTGCAATGCTGGTCCTCTTAGCAGGGAGATAATAAAAGCAATTTTGGAGGTGTCAGTGGGATATGATTGTGGTTGCATTTGAAATGTGAGATTACACTGCAGGAGGAACCCATTGCACTCCTCCGCCGAGCCAGAGTAGGGCACCGGTTGGGCCGTGGGACTAGCGATGATGGTAGGCGAAGAAGTGCTGGTTGGAATGGAGGAGGTGATGGGTGGTGAGGGTGGCGGTGCCGGTGATGGTGACGATGCCGGTGGATTCAGAAGGACGCGTCGTAGTGAGTCTACGAGCTCCTGAAACAGATCAGGGTGACTCATCTGTGCCGTCGGTGTAGGCCCGGTCTTCTGTAACGGAAGAGGTCTGACCATGCATGAAAATTATGCCTTGATTCGTAACAAAATGTCATATTCCGATTTGAAACCCCATAACATTTTTCTGAGATGTTTACTTATGACAATTTGAAAATCAGATTTAAATGGTAATTACAAAATAAGAGTGCTAAATTTGATCATTCTGTCAATATCAGTCATATTTAAAGCAGCACTATGTAACTTTTTCTGTGTTAAAAATTGGCCAAATGTATATAATGAGCGAGTACATCATGAATTCATCTTCCAAACCGCGTTTTTGTCTTATTGGGATATCACTACGGTACACTTATAATAAGTACTTGTATTTGGACTATTGTAGCCTGGTCGGGTCGTCACCGCTGCAGAGTAACACATACCTGCGTGAATCGCCAGAGACATAAACTTAGAGAAGTAGCTCTGGTTGGAATGTTCTTCAGCGGGATGTGTGCAGTTCTGTTTATTAACCGCTAGAGTGCCAAAAGTTACATGGTGCTGCTTTAAAGACCAAGGAAAGGGAGTGTTTATGATAAAACCTCCAAACATTTGCAATCTCTAAAAAGCCCTAAATGTGCTCTGTACAGGACATCCGGACTTAAAACTGTGGCATGTATGGTCTCAGTTACAAGAGTGTGTTGAAATGCATTATTAACTAGGCATATGTTGTAATTAAATGATTATTTTGTAAAGCTGAATGCTGCTGGTGTCTTTCTACATCACTGAGCAGTGGAGAGGTTTTTGTTGAACTTCGATACTCTCTCTCTCATTCATTCTGTACAGGTCAAACTACTCTTCATGTTCCTCAGTGGGAAAGCTGATGTCCATGCTTGTGCTCTGTGTTGTAATAAAGACATCCAACCGGCATGCAAGGAGAGGGAAAGCGTTCAATACAAACTCAGGATTGACTGTGGCCAGTCAGGAAGTTGATGGTGAATTGGTGAGTTGTGCTATTGTGTCAGAGGAGCCCCTCTTTTTGCGCTCCTCCAGAAGCCTACCCTGCCATCCTCTTGAACGAGCAGAATCTGATCATCAATGAAAGAGAATGAAAAGAGGGAAAGACAAGAGTGAGAGAAAAAGAATACATTTAATGTGTTTTGTTTTTTCCCCACCTCTCACCTCACTCATTGAACGCTTTAGAAAAACTCCCTGACCTTTGGCCTTTGGGACAATAGGGAGTGGGATGTTTCCCAGTGTGCGCAAACCTGGCCAACAACAGGAACACGAGGGTGCTCATGGGAAAGCAACTGTTCACTGTGAGACAGGATGAGAAGACCTCTCTTACACACACACACACACACACACACACACACACATCAAAATACACTTTTGCAAACAAAACAGCTGATATCAATGGCTAATACAAAACAGCTACAAAACTAATATATAATGGCTAGTACATAATAGGTAATATAAAACAGCTAATACAAAATGACTAATATATAATGGGTAATTCATAATGGCTAATAAAAACAGCTAAAAAGTAGATCATTTATAATGGATAATACAAAGTATCTAATATGTAGTGTCTAAAATATAATGGCTAATAAAAACAGCTAATACATAATGGCTAACAAAATACAGCTAATATATAATGGCTAAAATCAGTTTTACGCTTATGAAAATTACTATGGTTTATAGTAAAAGTGTAGTAACAATGGTTTTTTAGTTGATTTTCATTTATATAACCACGGTTTTACTACAAATATCAAGGGTAAACTATGGTTAGTGTGGCAAAACCATGGTTAATTTGTGGTTACCATGATTTAACTATAGTAACCATGGTTTTACTACAAATATCAAGGGTGAACTATGGTTAGTGTGGCAAAACCATGGTTAATTTGTGGTTACCATGATTTAACTATAGTAACCATGGTTTTTTGGTTTTATTTGTAGTAAAACCATGCTTAATTTTCATAACCAGCAATACAAACCAGCTAATATATAATTGCTAACACAAAACAGCTACAAAAAAACCAGCTGTTAATACAAAGCGCCTAATATGTAATGGCTAAAACATTATGGCTAATAAAAACAGCTAGCACATAATGGCTAATGAAAAAAACAAAAAACATACAAAGCAGCTAATATGCAGTATATGGCTAATGCAAATGTCTAATATACTGTACATACAATATTAGACTAATACAAATGTCTAATATAATGACTAATAACAAACTGCAACAAAATGGCTAACAGCTAATATATAATAGCTAATGCAAACAGCTAATATAAAATGGCTAATTGAAAACAGCATTTTATTTCCACTACACTGGAAAACTAGTGCTCTATAACTAAACCAACAAAAAAGAACATAAATTGTGTTAGTCTATAGGCTATTGGTTTATGCAGGCTGAAGCAGTTAAAGTTAAACTGTCAACATGTTTGTTGATATTCTGAATAACAACACATCTGGTTTAAAGGAATAGTTCACCCAAAAATGACTGCATAATTGATTGCAAAAATGTTTGCATATTTTTTTTTCTCATCCTCAGGCCATCCAAGATGTAGATGAGTTTCTTAATGGAAAACAGATTTTTGAGAAATGTATCATTTCATCACTTGCTCACCAATGGATCCTCTGCAGTGAATGGGAGCCGGCAGTCCTAACAGCTGATAAAAAAACATCATAATAATCCACACCACTCCAGTCCAACAGTTAATGTCTTGTGAAGCAAAAAAAACTGCATGTTTGTAAGAAACAAATAAAATATCTCCACTATACACTCACTATACACAGATTCTCACGCAGCATGACCTTACAGCTAAAGCTATATATAAATGTATTTATAACAGCAATGCATTGCAACTATAAGGAAAGGAATTTGGCTTTCTTGTTGCCTTATAAATCTGCTCTTTTGTTGGTGGTTGATTTAATGAGTAAAATCTTTCTCTCTCTCTATCGTCCTCTTTTGATGACTATATCTAATAAAGCACAAAAAGTCTCTCTCCATCCGTTCTGGATTTCAAGGGCACAGTCAAAAGGGAAGTCATGTCTTTTATCCACACATAAAGCTTGTTTTTGTACAGAGTCCCTCTTCCCTCTGATGAAAGGAACAGTGCAGAACCCTTTCAGAATACAGAGTGCCACATAAACGCCGTCTTTCACTGATGTACAGTTTCAGGGCTCATTCAGAGCGCGGGGCCCGCTAGAGTTCATTACATTACAGAGTTGTAGTTCAATGGACATCATATTCATAATCTGTACGTCTTCCCCAAATTGTGCTAGCGACATGACCACACATGTGGACTGCAAAAGTTGATCATGTTTAATTGTGTTACTGTAATGAATGAGTGTTTTGTTTTATGCTGCAGCTTGTGTAAGTGTGTTTCAAAAGTCTCTCTCCATCCGTTCTGGATTTCAAGGGCACAGTCAAAAGGGAAGTCATGTCTTTTATCCACACATAAAGCTTGTTTTTGTACAGAGTCCCTCTTCCCTCTGATGAAAGGAACAGTGCAGAACCCTTTCAGAATACAGAGTGCCACATAAACGCCGTCTTTCACTGATGTACAGTTTCAGGGCTCATTCAGAGCGCGGGGCCCGCTAGAGTTCATTACATTACAGAGTTGTAGTTCAATGGACATCATATTCATAATCTGTACGTCTTCCCCAAATTGTGCTAGCGACATGACCACACATGTGGACTGCAAAAGTTGATCATGTTTAATTGTGTTACTGTAATGAATGAGTGTTTTGTTTTATGCTGCAGCTTGTGTAAGTGTGTTTCTGTGTGTGTGTGTGTGTGTGTGTGTGTGTGTGCGTGGAGGAGGATTTCCCGCTTTTGTTTCTTAAGGAAGTTAACGGACTGAGCTCTATGGATGACCTGTCACTCAAAAGGCTGAGAGGCAGAAATACTAATGCTATATAGAGTTTAGTTATAAACTAAATCTATTTAAACTATAATACATTTTCATTTAATTTTAAATAACATGCAATTAAGCATCCAAAAACTTTACATTCAGTCTATTCTTTTAAAGTATATTATTTCTGTAATAAGTACTCTTTTTAAAAGTATCCTAATGTGTTCTTCTTTTTCACAAGGGAAGTCTGATTCTTTTTAGCAAACTGATTTGTTTCCATTAATTGAAGTAATCACTCTTCTTTTCATTGAAAGGATACTAAATGATAGCGTATAACATTCAATTGAATAGTTACTACTGTTTTTCAGCTTATTGGTTACCACTGTGTTTTTTGGTTAGTTGTCTTGGTATAAAATAATATTTAAACGGGTATAAAACCCTTGTAAAAATGTAAATGGTTGGTGTAAAATAATGGTTCCAGGGATTTCCTGCAGCACACTCTGTGACTTTTATTATAATTATGTTACGTAATTAAATTATATAAATTTTATTAACTTTGTATTAACTTGATTATTTACAATGGCAATGGAACCTAACAGAATTAAAATGAAGACATACAAGGAATAAAAGTTAGCCATTGCTCAGTATTCAGTAGGGATTGATTTAGTTAACATGAGAGTGTCAGCTTTGACGATATTTTTCCAACTTTTGAATGTTAAAGGGTTAGTTCACCCAAAAATGAAAATTAGCCCATACACGGCTCCGGGGGGTTAACAAAGGCCTCCTGAAGCGAATCGATACGTTTTTGTAAGAAAAATATCCATATTCAAAACGTAATAATCACTAGCTTGCGCCAACAATTGTACAGGGAAGCAGCTCTGGGAGGATGACGTATGAGTTCAGCTTTGCGCATGCGCCGCTCAGAAGTGACGAACGCAGAACTGAAGACTGGAGTAATGATGCTGAAAATTCAGCTTTGCATCACAGCAATAAATTACATTTTAAAATATATTGAGATTGAAAACAGTTATTAAAAATTGTAATTTCTGTTTTTACTGTATTTCTGATCAAATAAATGCAGAAAACTGGTTTTAAAAACAAACAAACAAAATCTTACTGACCCAAAACCTTTGAACAGTAGTGTATTTATTTATTTAATTGAAGAGTATTAGACTTCGCATATACTGCACACTGAGCCAAACTGACCGTCGTTTCTTTTCTTTTTTTTTAATCCATCTGGACCATAGAACGGGACTCTCAAAGACTTGACATCAGGGTATCCGGTAGATAAATCGGTAAATTCGAGTAAAATCACAGGCTTCGCTTATCCCGTGCGAATGCACCACACGAAATTCAGAGGTGGGGGGTTAATTTCAAAATCACACAAGGTCTCCAGATAATACTAATCCCGTGCGAATAGGGCTTAAATCACACAGTTCATATGCCGCTGAGTAAAGCAGGGAGTGAACAAATTAATGAGTGATTGGATAAGTGAGAACGTGTGCGAGAAAAGGTTCAGACTGCTGTTATAGTCTCTTCTTGATGATGTCAGTGATTATGTAACTGAGAGCAAGACAATAGGGCTCTGTATGAGCCAGTAAGGTGTTAAACGTTTTCCCTATAGCGCTGTTTGTGCTGGACTCCGCAATAAACTTCCATCTTTTCACAGTTTTACAGTCGCCTCTGGTGCCTTCCATGAATGTACACAAGTTCAGTCCAAAATGCAAAATTGTCTCTGAAAGTTCCTATCAAAAACATATAGAAGCTGATTATCACATCCTAATCGATGTTGGTGGCTACAGGGTGTGTATAATTTTCCCTGTCTTGAAACTCTCTTCATCCCTTCACTCAGGAGTAGTACAGTAATAGTCCTCAAGTGGTTTTGCTGAAATTTGATTTTAAATCTTGCAATTGTGACTTTATACTTTATACAATGACTTTATACTTTATACGATGACTTTATAAGTTGCAAATGTGACTTTAGTTCTCACAACTGTGACTTTATTTTTCACAGACTTTGTATATCCAACAATGTGACTTTATATAGGACAAATGCAACTTTATTTCTTATAATTGTGAATTTATGTCTCACAATTGTGATTTTACATCTCACAATTTAACTTCACATCACAAAGATTACTTTTTTTTACTCTGTGTAAATAACTGGCTTCCATAAAAATGTCCAGAAAGACCATACTAAGACCATACTAAGACTAAAAAAGACCATACTAGGACCATACAAAGACTAAAAAAAGACCATACTAAGACTAAAAAGACCAT
>NW_015557175.1:2824069-2877028 GCF_001515605.1 Sinocyclocheilus anshuiensis | reverse complement strand
AAGACTAAAAAAAGAGACTATACTAAGACTAAAAAAGACTATACTAAGACCATACTAAGACTAAAAAAGACCATACTAAGACTAAAAAAAGACCATACTAAGACTAAAAAAGACCATACTAAGACTAAAAAAGACCATACTAAGACTAAAAAAGACCATACTAAGACTAAAAAAGACCATACTAAGACTAAAAAAGACCATACTAAGACTAAAAAAGACCATACTAAGACTAAAAAAGACCATACTAAGACTAAAAAAGACCATACTAAGACTAAAAAAAGACCATACTAAGACCATACTAAGACTAAAAAAGACCATACTAAGACTAAAAAAAGACCATACTAAGACCATACTAAGACTAAAAAAGACCATACTAAGACTAAAAAAAGACCATACTAAGACTACAAAAAGACCACACAAAGACTAAAGACCATACTAAGACTAAAAAAGACCATACTAAGACTAAAAAAGACCACACTAAGACCATACTAAGACTAAAAAAAGACCATACTAAGACCATACTAAGACTAAAATAAGACCATACTAAGACTACAAAAAGACCATACAAAGACTAAAGAAAGACCATACTAAGACTAAAAAAAGATCATACTAAGACTACAAAAAGACCATACAAAGACTAAAGAAAGACCATACTAAGACTAAAAAAAGACCATATTAAGACTAAAAAAGACCATACTAAGACCATACTAAGACTAAAAAAAAAGACTATACTAAGACTAAAAAAGACCATACTAAGACCATACTAAGACTAAAAAAGACCATACTAAGACCATACAAAGACTAAAAAAGAACATACTAAGACCATACCATAATTATTTTCTGGACAAAATATATTTCAAATATATGCTAAGTATGTTGTAAACCAGGGTGTCTCCAAATTCGGTCCTGGAGGGCTGGTGTCCTGCAGAGTTCATCTCCAACCCTAATTAAAGGGGACATAACACACACAGTTTCACCCAATCGCATGTTAATCTTGAGTACCAATAGAGTAGTACTGCATCCTTCATATCTCCAAAAAGTCTTTAGTTTTATCATATTTATAAAGGAAAGGTACAGCTTTACGATTCTCTCCGGAAACAGCCGAGCTCCTGGAGGCACGCCGTGGGCGGAGCTAAAGATTGACCAGCACTTGAGCTCCGACTGCCAACAAAACACAGACATTTGATGCAGTTTCACTTACCGTCTACAGTTCTGAATCATGACCGGGATCTTTTATAGCTGGGACCGCTCCATCCTTCAGTATCAAACGATGTGCTAATCCAGTGTCGAACTGGGCCTCGTTTATAAAACGTTCGTCAACAAACACGCTTGTGAAACTGCTGTTGCTGCTCCGGAAAAACAAACTGCATCCACTGTTTACATAACGCTGGGTTCTTTAGGAAGCTGAACAAAGTTATCTTTCCCTTACAACCAACACACACAGTTTCACCCAATCTCATGTTAATCTTGAGTACCTATAGAGTAGTACTGCATCCTTCATATCTCCAAAAAGTCTTTAGTTTTATCATATTTATAAAATAAAGATACAGCTTTACGATTCTCTCCGGAAACAGCCGAGCTCCTGGAGGCACGCCGTGGGCGGAGCTAAAGATTGACCAGCACTTGAGCTCCGACTGCCAACAAAACACAGACATTTGATGCAGTTTCACTTACCGTCTACAGTTCTGAATCATGACCGGGATCTTTTATAGCTGGGACCGCTCCATCCTTCAGTATCAAACGATGTGCTAATCCAGTGTCGAACTGGGCCTCGTTTATAAAACGTTCGTCAACAAACACGCTTGTGAAACTGCTGTTGCTGCTCCGGAAAAACAAACTGCATCCACTGTTTACATAACGCTGGGTTCTTTAGGAAGCTTAACAAAGTTATCTTTCCCTTACAACCAAAAACACACTTCTTTGGAGACATTCTTCCCGTGCGAGTCCCGTGCAGAGCTGCTGAATGAATGTACATAATTTTTGTTAATATATTTTAAATGTAGTAAATTGCAACTACATCATTATAAACGTGTAATTACAATATATTTAAATACCAGCTGATACACAAGTTTCGATAGAAGGATCATTTCATACATATGTCTTCACCTATTTTACTTACTAACCTTGTCTTTGTGAGGTTATAGCTAATATAACTCCTGTCACGACCATGTAAAGCCACTAAACCTACTGGCTTTCATTTGATACACAGAAGGATTTCAGAAAGAGACTGGTTACACAGAAGTCAATCCACCCACAGGAATTACATCAGTCTCACATAACCAGGAGCTCATCCACCAAGAACAGTCGTCCCATCTCTGTGTTGATGGGTGCGCTCTTGCTCTGGCTCTGGCTCTGGTCGATGCATGTGCGGGCGCGCTCTTCTGGGAGAAATGCCCATATAAGGAGTTCCGCCCTCGTTTACGTCATGAAGAGCCACGATCTAAAAAAAAAAAACTATCCGAAACGTGTACGAACCCGGAAGTAAGATTTTTAGCACAGAAATACTCCTAACAGTGTAAACAACTCTGAATGCATGAAACAGCATTGTACCCCCGCCCCCCGCCCTTAAACACACCTGAACCAGCTAATCAAGCTCTTACTAGGCATACTAAAAACTTCCAGGCAGGTGTGTTGAGGCAAGTTGGTGTCAGGTCCCTGGACTGTCTGTGTGTATGTTTTCCTCCCCATGTGCTCTCAGTGATCCAGTTTCTGTCTCTCGTTGATTGTGTTCATGTGATTCAGGTGTGTCGTGTTAATTGTCCTCATTATCCCATGTATTTAAGTCCCAGTCTGTGCGTTCTGTCTTTGTCGGGCCTAAATCGTCATGTTCGTGTGTCACCAGCCATTCCTTGTTGTGAGTATCCTGTGTTTGGATTTATTATAGACTGTTGCATTGCTCCATGTCTCCGTGTTCATTCCAAATGGTTTATCCAAAATGTCGCTAGTTGCTATGCGCTTTGTCTTACAAAAAAGTTGGTAAAATCTGCAACACTGGTTAGTGCGCCCGTGTGTGTGTGTGTGTGTGTGTGTGTGTGTGTGTGTGCGCCACGGAGGTCTGAGTGATACGAGTGCACTTGAAATACGAAGTGAAGGTGGGTCCGGATCGAATTCCCTCCTGTTCCAGATCCAGACCGGAGTCCGGGCTTTGAGAAGGGCTGCTGTAGGTTGTCCCATTCCTCATTTTAGCTTTCAGAAGGGTGCTCGTGAGTGCCCCTTTTGTGGCCACTATGCACCCTCGATGCGCACTTCTGCCGAGCCCACACTGGGGCGAGCTCCGCAGCAGACTTCTACCCGACAGTCAAAGCGCATTACGTAACGAAAGTGCGGACTCCGAGCAAGACGTGAGGGTTTAGGGTGCCATTTGGGACAGGGCCCATAGCGTCACGAGAGGGTAGCGTCATTTTATCAACGTCGCCCAGTACAGCTGTTCTACACCATGTTACAGCACAGCAGCGCTATTGCAAACAGGACTAAGAAATGTCCTGCCGGCACGTTATTTGAGTGGACTTCGTTATTACTTCGTTATTTGAGTGCTTTTCCGGGGAGCATGAGTGGTAAATGAGTGGAGTGCTCGCATGGGCTGTGAGCAACTCAACGGAACGCACATTTATCGAGCGGAATATTGAGCAGACTTCTACCCGACAGTCAAAGCGGCATTAGGTTTGGACTCCGAAGAAGACCACGAGGGTTTATGGTGCTATTTGGGACAGGGCCAGCTAGAGGGAGAGTGAAACCTGTGTTGAACAATTCTGGGTGGTGCGGAGCTCCATATATTTTCGACTCATATTTTCGTGATTCACAGCAGTGATTCGTTTTTGAATGAATCAAATGAGTGATGAAACAAATTAAACGAATCAGATGAACCAATGATTCAATGGCCCATTCATAAAGAGTGGCTGCATTCGAAATCGCATACTCACTGAGTAGGTATTTACTTAACGAGCGCTAAAAGAGTACGTACTCTATAGCCTGAATGCTTGAAGTATAGATGCGATCTGGACATCATCCGCCATGTTGACTTTATCATGTGACTTACAAGAGCAACAACTTAAAATAAATGAGCTACAGGTTTAATTCATCTATCTGTGAATATCTTGATATTGATTAAACTTGCACATTTTGTGGACTTTTGTGGAAAAAACAGCTGCCCATTCATTTTGTTATTGTAGTATAACCAATACATTTTGGGTTGATTTAAGTTCTTATATTTTTAACCCTACTAATGTGACTCACAGTTTAACCCTTAAGGGTTTTTTTTTTTTTTATTACAAAAACCCATAATGGTTATCTCTTGCTAGAGAGATATGTTGTTAATTTCTTTGTTTTTTGTGCAAAATTTTTCATCCACAAGCAAAAGTGGCTTAAATCTCCTTTTCGTCTTTTTTTTTTTAACCCTTTTGTTTCATCCCTCGGGCTTATAAATAATAATTTTAAAAAGCCATTTTTTGATGCATTATGATGGATTATTCAGAGATAATTAACCTTGTCATTGTGCTTTTTAAAAATAATAATTAATTAAATAATTTTTTAATAAAATATTTTGAATACTTATATAATACTCATACTTGGATGTATGCAAACCCATGATTGTTCATTATTACAAATACAACCATCTTTCCCTGATCTTACATGTAATAAGTTCTGCAATAAAAAAAAAGGAAGATATGAGCGACAGGTGCACTAACACCTCATAGCATCACTAACTCAACAAACCTAACTAGTACAGTTTTCCTCGCCGTTTGCAATGCTTGCAGTGTCTGCTCTGCAATATCTGTACAAAGGAGATGTTGGGCAACTGCTTGAAGATCTCGCCTTTGGAGAAGACTGTTGATTTTATACTTGAAAATGTATGTATTACTACATTTTACTATAAGTGAAACATTCCCTTTTTTTGCTTCTTTAGCTCTGTTGTATTATTTGCATCAAGCATATGTATTTTTTTTTTCCATGCAATCTGCAACTCTTGTACAACAGATCTGCGAGTCACCGGCTGAAAACAACTGTTTTGGGTAGACCATTGCACAACAGTCTATTTGAAGGTTTACACGGCTTACTCAGATCAACAGTGTTGCATGTTAAAACCAATTATTCCATGTTTATTCTGTGCTGTGATTCACAAATTCCAGCTGTTGCAGGTTTCCCATCAGAACACAATAACAATCGCTCACGAACACTCTCAGACACTTTAATGAGGGTTATTGATGGCCGGTCATCTGTGACAATACATCCTTTATTAGGCACAAAGACGCTGCTTTATTGTACGTTAAATCACATGCACGTCAGAAACTCTGACGCATAATCAAGTACTCCGCAATTATCATTAACAGTCACTAAGTCATATATTAAACACAAGGGTCAAATTCTTGGCCGAGGCTCTCCGGCATAGTGCTGACATTCATGAAAGGCTGGCCATCTACGTCGCCTCCTTGTAGAGCACATAACTCATGCTAATTGAGTAAAATGAAGGAAATGAGGAGTTATTAAGTGACGACCCCCCCACTGCTAAATCAGCTCCCTTTCTCAGCGCTCACCCACTTAAGGCAATTAATCAGTGGGTGGAATTGGTTGTGCTGGTTGTTAAAGCTGAGCGGTGTAGTTTAAGTGTGTTTAATTGGCTTGACTCATCTGCATGCTGTGAGGGGCCACTGGAGCTCACTCACAACACTACAGGACTACAGTTCCCAGCATGCCTCAGGGCACCACCGCCCTCTGTGGACGACAAATATCAGTGTAGCACAAATTTCATCTGCTCTACTAGATTATATGTAAGACCCAGCATAAGTTATGTTGATTACTTTTTATTTTGTGTGGGGTTTTTTTCTCTCTCTTTCTTTTGGTCTTGACAAAGCAAATTAATTTACAAAAAAAAAAAAAACATGGACATGATATACTCATAATATACTCATTAGATTTACACAACATAAACTCTGGCTTGCAGGACTACATTTTGAAAATATACTTGCTTAAAGAAAATAATACTTTATTCAGCAAGGAGGCATCAAAGTGACAGTAAAGACTTGTACATTGTTACAAATCAAAATCAAATAAATGTTCTTTTGAACTTTCTACTCATCGGAGAATCCTAAAAAATTGACTTATGGTTTTCACAAAAATATTTAGCAGCACAACTGTTTCAAAATTATTTTATGTTATTTCTTGACCATCAAATCAGCATATTAGAATGATTTCTGAAGGATCATGCGACACTGAAGACTGGAGTAATGATGCTGAAAATTCAGCTTTGCATCACAACAATAAATTACATTTTAAAATATATTCAAATAGAATGTGTGTGTGTGTGTGTGTGTGTGTGTGTGGACCACAAATGTGTCTTTGACAGTTTTAGCAAAAAAAGCATGAATTATTTATTTAAAATAATTATTTGAATTATTTTTATAATTGTATTATATTTTTCAATTGTTTAACAAAACATTGTAATAATTTAATTGTAAAATTAATAAAGAAATAATTATTATACTATTAAATAAATAAATATTATATTATATAAAGTATGATATATTAAAAAATACATTATTATTAATAATAATAATAATAACAATAATAAATGATTATAAGAACTATTTCATGAGGTTTTCTTTTCAATAACTTTTTTTTTTCCCTCTTAATTATGAGATCAGGAAGGAAATTTGGAGGTATGCATGACTGCATCAAATGCATATTTAATATATTTTTTAAATAAATTCAAAGATCCAGACAAATGCCAAACCTAATATCTGGAAAGGAGGAAAAGAGCTTCAAAATAATCAGAATCAGAACCAGAAAGAGATTTATTGTCGATTATGTTTGCACATACAAGAAATCTGTTCTGGTGACAAGCTTCCAGTACACCGAGACAACAACAACACACAGATAATAAGAAATAAAGATATGTGAATGAAATACACATATGTATATACAGTATATATAATAGAGATTATCTTGTTAGATTGGCTTCTGTTTGACTATGTTTCCTGGTAATTTGATACTGGCTCTCTACAGGGATTGTTTTCATTCATACTGATGTTTCTACTGATTATGACACACAATATAAGCTTCACATTTTGCTGCAAACACAGCAAATAGATAGTGGTTTAATAGTTCAACAAAATAGTTGCTCTTTCAATACAACACACATAGAGACTAGGCCCTATCAATAATCTTTTTATGAAATCTCATCCGTAAGATGGCCATTCAAATTTGATGAACAAGATAGATCAGGCCAGATTTGATGTGAATGACACCGTACGCCATTTTATCATGCCCTTCTGAAAAGAGCAGCGTGAACCTTCTTCAAAACATTTACTTCTGTTTTACATATGAGAGAAAGTCATTTTGTTCTTTATTTTTCAGTGAATTATCCCTTTAATGTGTATTTCTGAGGGCAATGAGTGTGCGTTTATACGTTTCCTATGGCTCAGCTCAGTTGTGGCCGGGACAAAGGTCTAGACATACACACACGAGCTCCAGCAAACACAATTAAATCACAGATAAAGGAAATAGGTTGTGCAGGCATGACTCCAGTTCAGAGAATGAAGCCTCTTCATGAACTGCCCCGCAGACAGGCTGACATTGTGCCGTGGACTGCTGAGCACACCATAAACATGAGAACTGCTCTCGCTCTTATGTGCTCATAATCAAATCAGTCTCATTGATAAGAGCTGTGGACAAGCCTCTCAGTGTGGACGCAGAACAAAGGGGCTGTAGCTGCTCTTCTCCTCTGGTATGACAATGGGCCCAATTTAATCAAACCGCCATTAAAATGAATGCACAACATGCCAAGCAAAATATGATTTTCCCACAGGTTTCTTGCTTACGTGAAGCTTCATATATATTAGTTTAATCAGATTTAATGGCTTTTACAAAGTAGCCTGAGAGTTTGGAGTTGGCTGGAGTGCAGAGATTTCTTCTGAGAAACGTTTATCACCATACAGAGCTCTGACTAGATCATTCAGGCTCAGTTCAAGCATATATCGATGATTGTGTACTTACTTCATGAACTGCCCCGCAGACAGGCTGACATTGTGCCGTGGACTGCTGAGCACACCATAAACATGAGAACTGCTCTCGCTCTTATGTGCTCATAATCAAATCAGTCTCATTGATAAGAGCTGTGGACAAGCCTCTCAGTGTGGACGCAGAACAAAGGGGCTGTAGCTGCTCTTCTCCTCTGGTATGACAATGGGCCCAATTTAATCAAACCGCCATTAAAATGAATGCACAACATGCCAAGCAAAATATGATTTTCCCACAGGTTTCTTGCTTACGTGAAGCTTCATATATATTAGTTTAATCAGATTTAATGGCTTTTACAAAAGTAGCCTGAGAGTTTGGAGTTGGCTGGAGTGCAGAGATTTCTTCTGAGAAACGTTTGTCACCATACAGAGCTCTGACTAGATCATTCAGGCTCAGTTCAAGCATATATCGATGATTGTGAACTTATGTGCTCTGATTAAAGTGATATGATGAAACTGAAAGCAATGTAACATGTAGCGTTTTGGGTTAAAGAAAGAGGATTCTTTTAACATTTAGACACCAAATTAGTTCCAAATCTATATACGGGTTAAAGGTGAATAAGACTCTCCACGATAAAGGACAAATAAAAAGTTCCCCACAAAAGAGAAATGCGCTACAGTGGAGATCAAAATTAGAGAACAACCTACAATTTCCTACATTTCAAGGTCACCGTTTAGTCCTATTTGAAGTTATCCTAACAGGAGTAGAAGGGCAGTTTTTTAAGCATATTTCATGAATTAATTGTATTCTGAAGCACAGTATTAAAAACTTAAATGAGATATTTGTCAGGACAAACAAGGGACTCATGAACAACTATCATAAAAAAAAAAACAGTTGTGGATCATTCAGGTAACAACACCGTATTAAGAATCAAGAATATGTAAACTTTTGAACGGAGTCCTTTTTATAAATTCAACTATTATTTTCTCTTGTGGACTATATGTAAACGTCTTTTATGTGGAATATTTTATTCAGGTCAGTACTAAATAAAAAACAACATGCATTTTGTATGATCCCTCTTATTTTGGTAAAATAATTAACATTTTGCAGAACTTAAAAAAAACTTAAATTAGATATTTGAAAAATAACTCTGATCAAAATTAGAGAACACTTACAGATACCTCCAAGTTATTGGTGTTAATCTGCTAATTTCCTTAATTATATGACAAACCCTATTTAACTGGCAGCATTCCTCTTATTTTCACTGAGATTGCAAGATGGCGGGCCGCTCTGAGGTGACTGAAACCCTCCGACAGCAGGTTGTCCAGATGAAGGCCAAAGGGACGACCCTTTCAGCCACTGAAAGAGAAATTGGTCATTTCAAATCTGTGAGTATTGCATCTTTACAATGACACTAATTCATTCAAGCCCCCCAAAAAGGCCGGTCGTCCACGTTAGACAAATGCAAGAGAAGGCAGGATAATGCAGAGACTCTCAATGGGGAATGGGTTCAACACTGCAGCTGGAATTGCTTGCCAGTTCAGTGCTGAACAGGGTACGGATCTGTCTCGGCATGTTTAAGAGAAGTCAGACTGAAAGCGCACTCTGCAGTGATCAAGCCTCTCATCAGCAGAAAGAATCAAAAGGCAAGACACATCTTTGCTGAGGAGCATGTTGTGTGGAGAGAGAAGAAGTGATCCAAAGTTCACTTTAGTTATGAGAGCAAGTTTAATTTATTTGGGTCTGATGGGAAACATTTGTTCAGCGTCAAACTGGGGAAAGACTGAAGTCAACGTTTAAGAGAAGTCGGACTGAAAGCGCACTCTGCAGTGACAAAGCCTCTCATCAGCAGAAAGAATCAAAAGCCTAGACTCACCTTTGCTGAGGAGCATGTTGTGAGGAGAACTTGTCAAAAGTAGTGATGAGAGCAAGATTAATTTATTTGGGTCCGATAGGAAACATTATGTTTGGCATCAAACTGGGGAAAGACTGAACCCCAAGTGCGTAAAGAAGTGAAAGGTGGAGGATGTACTTAAGTTTTACTTAAATGGGTCATATGATGCGATTTCAATTTTTTCTTTCTCTTTGGAGCTTTTCAGACCGATGAACTTTGTAAAAATCGACGTGTTTCAGAAAGGCAGGGCATAGAGGAGAAACAATAATGTACAGTATGTGGAAAATAATGTGTTTTTTTTTACTTTAAACCGCATAAGCACATTTCATTACACTAAATACACAAAATAATGTTCTTTTTAGCAACATCATATGACCCCTTTAAGAGATTTGTTGACATTATTTCACACAGTCGAAAGGGTCTGCAGGGATCCTCTCTTGTTGATCGAACAAATGTCTGAGGCACACAAATGGAGATATTTTTAAGAATGCTCATGCTGCTTTTTTCCATACAATGGAAACTTTAAACAATAATACATTTATGGGACTGTTTTCTTTTCACTACATGCTTTTGTTGAATTAAAAACTTGTCTGATTTTGTGTTACTTTTGTCAATTATTTCATTTTTTTTTTTTTTTTTATTTGGTTGGATGAAACACATTCACTTATCTTGCAAGCATCTGGACCCATAACAGGTCTTTGTAAGATCAAAAACAAGTAGACATGAAAACAGCTGTAGCATCTGAGTGTTGAACTTTAAGGTCTCTGAAAGTTATAAAGGGGGCTTTCTTACTCAGATATGGCCAGTGGGCCAAGATCACCCACAGGCCCTTCTGCTCACATTACAGTGCCACTTTCAATTTTGTTCAGTGTGAGAGAGGTCAGGCCTCTCCTATAACACACACACACTCATACAGCACCCTAGGACCTGGGGGCATCCATCATTACTAGGGTGGTGAAAGTAGACACTCTAAAATATTGCAACGTGTTTGGTCTAGGTAACCCAACACTGGCAAAGAGAGAGAGAGAGTGTGAGACTCTCTAATTTTATGAGCGCTCACACGCATACACTCACACACTTCTCTTGCTCCCGTCCCAGGCCTGAAGCGCTACTAAAATCAGCCACGAGCGCAACTAATTCCCTGATAAACACAAGCCTGGCAAGCGCTTCAGCCCATCTGGATTGATTATATAATGACTTTCTATATTTTTCCCATCCCAAAAAGAGGATGCTGTTATTGATAAGATGTTATTAATTATGAGAAATAAACAAAAAATCAAATCAACTCAAAACTTCACTGTCACATCATTTCATAAATGTACAGTAAATACTTCTATTTTGCTGTTTTAATATTTTTCATACATAATTTTTTTAATTACATGTTATATTATCAACATAATCTGTGAAATATTTAATTGAAAAATATAATAAAATAAATAAATAAATAAACGGTGTTCTCCAGCATGAATCTTGTGCTTCAATTGAAGCTGGAGCATCTGACCCTGTACAAAGATTTGATTAGACACCAGAAATAGTGCAGAATATTAAATACTTCTTCTTCATTTTAAGTGATTACCAGAGTGCAATTTATTTCTGATGGTGTGACCAACCAAATTAAAGCTTCAACCCCCTGAAGGCCCTTAAAATGTTTGAGGTTGATAAGATTTTTTTTTTTTTATGTTTTTGAATAAATAAGTCTCTTAGCTCACCAACTGCTCACCAAGGCTGCAGTTATTTGATCAAAAATACAGTAAAAACAGTAATATTATGAAATAATATTTTCATTCAAAATTACTGTTTTCTATTTGTGATTTGTGATGTGATGTAAAGCTGAATTTTCACATGAATTTTCACATGTCACATGATCCTTCAGAAATCATTCTAATATGCCGATTTGCTGCTCAAGAAACATTTCATATTATTGTCAATGTTAAAAACTGTATTGGTGCTTATTTATTTATTTATTTGGGGTTTTTTTTGGAATAGCATTTATTTGACATAGAAATATCTTGTAACATTAACAGTTTTGATCAATTTAAAGCATCCTTGCTGAATAAAACTATTAATTTCTTTAAAAATATATTTTAAAATTCTTACTAACCCCAAACTTTTGAATGGTATATAAATATATATATAAATATTGGTGGTCTTAATTTTACATAATGCATTCCAACTGATCATAAAACTAATATCATAAATTATTAATTCATAAATATTATTTAATTTTTGGGGAAAGTTGCACCACATGACATTTTACAGCCTAAACTTTACGGCCAGACATGTTGATGTTGAAACAAAAAAAAAAAAGGGAAATAATTTCAAATGAAATTTTGGATTCTAGACTTTTGGACACATTAATAAATCTCCTCTAAAACTCTGCAGAAGGCACACATGAGATTGCGGAGGTTTGATTCTCAGGAGACTTCCTCTGCCTTCTAGGAGAAGCAACTGAGACTGAAGAGAGATTTCATCTGTGATTTTCTTTCCAGTGGAAGTAACAGTAACGTTCAGAGACTCATGTGGCCTTCCTGTTCCTTCTGACCGTGCCTTAAGAAGTGATGGGCCGCTCTGCACTGCATCTGACTCCTTCAGGACACTGGAGTTATTCAAAGAGCGGGGATGAGCCCTGACAATGCCATATTATCAGCTGGAATCTCTAGGTCTGCAAAAGGAAAATACTCTTTCTCAGTGTCACACTGAAGAGAGATCCCTAAACCTGACACTGAGGAGAGCCATTTAAGAGCACTGAACACTGCCAGCTATTCATGTGCGCCTGTGAAGAGAATGGCCACTCTTCTGTCCTCGCCTTGTTTAAAACACAGAGAAGGAAACTCATGAGGGTCCGAGAGACAAGGCAGCGCAGAAACTCGAGCAGCCAGCTGACTCACACATGAATAGAGGCAGCACAATGATAAAGTAATCACCCTCACAATCCCTCGGTTTATCAGCAGCGCGCTCCTCCGCTAGCCTAAACAGATAATGAAATGAAGTATCGCTGGCCTCGCTAACTAATGGAAGACGGGCTATTATACACGCCGGCTGAGAGATGATACACATATCTGTGCTGTTGATCGGCAACACTTGATCTGAAAAACATCGTTCAGATATGCAATTATGTCATTCGAAAAATGTACAAATCGAATTGAGTCGTCTGGGGAATCTTAAGAGAGTTATTGCTAATGGAATTTGAAACCGCATCTCATTGGTTAAAAGTAACAACCTGGATGTCTGGCATTAAATAAGCGGCAGGAATGTCAGCTAACACAATTCATGTGGCAATATGAGATCCATAATCATAGATAGCATAGCTTTTGTTAAAGGGATAGTTCACCCAGAAATAAAAAGTCATCATTTACTATGTCGTTCACGGAGTCTAAAATAATATTAAACCCCTTTGAGTTACATTGTATAGACTAAAAAAAAACTTTTTTTCATCTTTCATTTTAGGGTGAAGTGTCGCTTTAAGATAACACATATGCAAGTGCAAAAAGGTGGTCTCGGGTGACTGTCTTCAGCCTTGCTTGCTTACTTAAGAAATACAATAAGATTATACAATAAATATGTTGTAAAGGAAGTTATTAGGCACAATGAAGAGTTGAAATGTAGCTTATAACTTTATATTCAATAAATTTTTACAGAGATTAAAAAACTTGATAAAATAAAAAATAAAACATTACATGCTTAGAAAAAATAACTTCATATTCACAATATAGCAGAACCTCAAGTGCTTGTAACACTCCAAAGAGAAAGGAAAAATTGAAATCGCATCATATGACCCCTTTAAGAATTTAGCTCAGCTACAATGCTATATTGACCAATCAGCATCCAGGATCGAAACAATGTATTTTAGAACTGGAAATAAAGACCATACCATTTATTATTATAAACATAACACTTAGAACTGCTAAGTTCTGAAATGTTTTTGAGGTCGTGTCAGCCGTTTACTCACCGACCTAACAGCACATTGTTCAATTTTAGGAGAGTTTCTCGTTGTTAAAGTGACTATAAACCCTGCTTGACTCACTTTAAGCACACAATAGGGGCACCTTTACAGGACAGGAGCTGTCAATGTTAAGCAGCTGGAATAAAATTCACTCAAGAGAGATCATGACTCTGCCTCAGGCTGACAGAGAAGCCATTAGCGTCAGAGGTATATTGGATAAACCTGAGACGAAATACAGCCTTTTACAACACAATACAATATCTTACACTAGATTCATCAAAGCCATCTGATACTCATGCACGTGGCAGATAATAAAGAAACTGATCATTGAGGATCAATGTTATAAGCCACTATAAAATTTACCACAGAGTGAAATAATTCGCCAAAATATGATGCAAAAACATTTTCTGCCCACATGAATTATTGCTCATTGTCAGTATTTTTGTAAAGCGATGGGGGAAAGCTTACTTTTACTCCAGTGGATATTTCTCAGGGTAGGTTTATTTCTGTATAGACATACCTCAAAGTCTTGGCTTCAAAACAGCTATTGAACATTTCCACTGTTATTGCCCAGGAAACAAGATCCAGTTAATTAAACACAAGGTTGTCACAAGGGGAACCTACCTATTAAAGGCTATTTAAAAGCCTATAATAGTCTTTAAAATTATAGGCTTTACTCAGTGAAATTCAAACAGTTACACAATCATGAAACAGAACAGTTCATGAAACCATTGTTATGGTCATCATATATTACATTATCATTAATTATATAAAATGGATAAAAAAACACACGTGACAATCTGTCCCAACCATGAGAAATATACTCTTTGAGTTAAAAAAAGGCCTATTTTTCGTTGATGAATGTATGCGAGTGTGGTTTTACTGCCTTCATTTGTTACGCAGCAACTACAGCAAAACGATATTCACTCAAGAGAGATCATGACTCTGCCTCAGGCTGACAGAGAAGCCATTAGCGTCAGAGGTATATTGGATAAACCTGAGACGAAATACAGCCTTTTACAACACAATACAATATCTTACACTAGATTCATCAAAGCCATCTGATACTCATGCACGTGGCAGATAATAAAGAAACTGATCATTGAGGATCAATGTTATAAGCCACTATAAAATTTACCACAGAGTGAAATAATTCGCCAAAATATGATGCAAAAACATTTTCTGCCCACATGAATTATTGCTCATTGTCAGTATTTTTGTAAAGCGATGGGGGAAAGCTTACTTTTACTCCAGTGGATATTTCTCAGGGTAGGTTTATTTCTGTATAGACATACCTCAAAGTCTTGGCTTCAAAACAGCTATTGAACATTTCCACTGTTATTGCCCAGGAAACAAGATCCAGTTAATTAAACACAAGGTTGTCACAAGGGGAACCTACCTATTAAAGGCTATTTAAAAGCCTATAATAGTCTTTAAAATTATAGGCTTTACTCAGTGAAATTCAAACAGTTACACAATCATGAAACAGAACAGTTCATGAAACCATTGTTATGGTCATCATATATTACATTATCATTAATTATATAAAATGGATAAAAAAACACACGTGACAATCTGTCCCAACCATGAGAAATATACTCTTTGAGTTAAAAAAAAAGGCCTATTTTTCGTTGATGAATGTATGCGAGTGTGGTTTTACTGCCTTCACTTGTTACGCAGCAACTACAGCAAAACGATGCTTAAGTTATTATTTTATTTTTAATTAAAATTATAATTGACCTTTTTTCACTGCACATTGGGCTACTTTTATTTTATATTATGTTTTCAATTTCCCGATGCAGTTAACATGTGCTTCGTGTCATATGATGGAAATGTAATGCCGCGCTTTAAGAAAAGAAATTTAGGCCAACTTTAGCCTTTAGGATTTTCCCTCAATTTAAATGGACACACAGCGTCATCTTGTGGACAGAGACACCACAGCACTAGATTAGACGTTCAAAAATCTTAAATAAATAAATATGTTCTGTAGCTAAATTGGAAGGATTATGGTCTATGTGGTTTTCCTCCTTATTTTTAACTTAAGAATGTGCGCTGCTTCCGGTGCCATTCGCTTCCAGCTATTTTACCTGTGCAAAAACAGTCTGTTTGATAGTGCAAACTGGTAGGCTTGTCATATTATGTTTAATTCATTCTCATAATCATAGACACGCTGCACGCTGATTAGTAGCGCAGTTTTACAGTTTACTCCACTGTTATTCTTTTCCAGTTATGTGCCTACAGTGGCTTGCTTTATTTATTTTTTCAGGTTTTTTTATTTTTTTTATGGAAGGCCGTTTCCGCCACTTAATTAAAAAATAATAATAATTTAAAAAAGGTAATTGCGCCTTTGTATCTCTCAATTCTGACTTTTTTTCCCTCAGAATTGCGAGTTTATATCATGCAATTCTGAGAAAAAAGTCAGAATTGTGAGATAAAAAGGCGCAATTACCTTTTTTATTTTTTTTTTTCAGGGCGGAAACGGGCTTCCATACTTCTAAGATTCAGATGCACTATACAAAAAAAAAAGATAAGAAGGCTTTTTTTTGCATAGCAGTCATAATATTTATTTTTTCAGGTTTTTTTTTTTTTTTATGGAAGGCCGTTTCCGCCACTTAATTAAAAAATAATAATAATTTAAAAAAGGTAATTGCGCCTTTGTATCTCTCAATTCTGACTTTTTTTCCCTCAGAATTGCGAGTTTATATCATGCAATTCTGAGAAAAAAGTCGGAATTGTGAGATAAAAAGGCGCAATTACCTTTTTTTATTTTTTTTATTCAGTGGCGGAAACGGGCTTCCATAGGTGTTTTTTTTTGTTGTTGTTGTTTTTTTTACTTTCAAAATTACAAACTTCAGCAAGTTCATTTACACATTTTCTCACAATTATTAAAAGGCATCAAAAACATATGTTAAATTAATTTAACAGAGACACAGTTCACAGGGCTTTTTGATTTTTATAACTTTACAGATTCAAAATAAACTCCGTTTAGTCTGATTACAGGCAATTATCCTAACAACAACAAAAAATCGATAATATGTCATTTAATAAGAGTCATGTTCATTTGAATAAAGACAATTAATTTTAATCTTCGATTACAACTTTACTCTCCTCACATACTTTAATGCAAATTACGACCGGTAACACCCACATTACTACATTTCCCAAGATCCCCTCGCTCCCCAAGCGCACGCTCTAGTATCGCGATATTATCTAAAACACTTGGCGTTGTATCGCGAGATTACTTTTGCTGTCTGTACAGCACTAAAAACTGTCAGTGAGGTTAGAGGGGGTAAGAATTTCTCAAATCGGCGACTGCCGTTCAAACAGCGGCGTGAATGTCCAAACCTGTGCAATTACAAACGTAACGTGTGACACTGAGGGGAAAAACGGCAGCGTCCTCCTCCAAACTGTGCAGGCCAACAGTCTCTGAACTAGAGCAAACAGTGCTGTAACACAGCGAGCAAATGGCGTTGAAAAGAATCCAGAAGGTGAGTCTGTGTGCATCGTGTGGATCGCATAACCTCACAGCCTCTGTCGAGGTCCTCCTCATCATCTCAAATGCTGTTGTGAGTGTGAAGCAGTCGCACTTTTCTCATTCGGTCCCCATCTGGTCAAGACAAAGACCAATGGTGGATGCATGCAGTCGGTAGACGCACTGATCATTACAGATTCACGCACACGCTGATACAAACACTCACCGTTACTTAGATATACGCCTAATCTTGAGTGTTTGTTTTGCGCAATACGTGCTCGACAGCGTCTGTTGTCGATATGCGATGTTGCAGCGTAAGGATCTGCGCGCATAGTAACGCATGATTTGGGGGTTTACGGGTGCTGTTGTGACTGATTTGTGGCATGTAAGTGCGTGGGCGCTGGAAACATTTTTAAAAATGTATATTTTCTGTCGTCGATCACCATGATGAGCGAAGCGCCGCTGGTGCGCATGCGTGATGGGCGACAACTGCTTTCGAGTTGCCAAATGCTGAACCCTAATGTCAGTGTGTCCATATATGGCTTGGCAAATAGGGCACTAGGACAGCAGAGGGTATATTTTTTTTTTTTTTTTTTTTTTTTATAATTGTCCCTACAATTCAGCATATAGTTTTATTTGGTCAGATAGTTTGAGGGTTGGCTCCTTATTGCACTGACGTCATTTAATGACATGTAATGTTGCTCTGTTGTTGTGTACAGTGTTACATATGTACTGCTCCATTAAAGCCATTTATGTTTTTTTTTTAAGTGTGCTGAGATTTGAAGTTATTGAAAGTGCTGTCGATGAACAGCTGACACGCTCTGCATCTATCTTTAGAGAGGCGTTTCAGGCGCTGAGTCAGACAGCAACTTCTAGCAATACAAACAGCCGCTCAAGAGGTGAATTACAGGGGTGACATGGCCATGAGGATGAGATATGAGATATTTCAGATGAATGATTCCGAACAGTTACAGAAATACACCTGATGCCAAATACTGAGCCACACTGTCAGAATACAAGCAGTGCTCGAAACTAGCAAACCTCAGTAGAGAAGTTGGTCCGAGACAGACAAACAGTACACTGTAAATATTGTCCAGCGTTTGTGTAAAAAAGAAGAAGTGGAGATTAAGTTTCCTTAATTCAGATTAACATTGTAGCAACAGTTATATTATTGTTGAAAGAACGCTTTAAGATAGAAACTGGGTCAAATGCCAGCACTGAGCATTAATAAAAATACATATGAATCTCATGAAACATATCAAGAACATATTTAGCTCCTATTTTACCCCCAAATTAAAAGGAAATAAATGAATACAGTTTTAAATATAATGCATATCCAATACCGTTCAAAAGTCTGAGTTAAGTAAGTCTTTTGATTTAATAAATTAATGTTTTTTTTTGGGGCACAGTGTTTATGAACAGCATTTTTTTACCCGATGTATTATTGTTTGCATTATTTAATTTTAAATTCTTGATGTTTAAGTGGAGTCTGTGGATTGATTGATTAATTATAATCACCCGCTGTATGTCGTCTGTTATATAATCATTGAGAAGCAAAGAATTGTCACACTAAGGCAGATAGCCGAGACGTTTGTCTATTTTATCTCCTGTTTCAATTGTAATATAAAGATTTAATGAGTGCAGACCAACCTTTGTTATGTTTGAATAAATTAATAATTTCAATGCATCAGTTCATTCAGCAAGGATGCAATAAATTGATCAAAAATGACAGTGAAGACATTTATGTTAGAATTTATAATCGTTTATAATGATTTGTATTTTAAATAAGTACTTTTAAGCATTCTGTTCACCAAATAATTCTTTTTAAAATAGTAACAGTTTGCACCAAAATATTAAATGTAAATTTATTATTATTACATATTAATAAGAAGAAAAAAATAGGTCAATATAATTCTTAAGCATCAAATCATCACATTAGAATGATTTCTGACGGATCGTGATACTGAAGACTGGAGTAATGATGCTGAATATTCGGTTTTGCATCACAGGAATACATTACATAAAAATATATGAAAAAATACAGTTTTTGCTGGTTTTGATCAATAAATGCAGTCTTGGTGAGCATTGAGACTTATTTCAAAAACATAATAATATACAACTTGTTAGTTGAACTACCTTGAATTGCTGATTTAAATTACTAGCTCAATATTTTTGTCTTTATGCATAATATATATATTTTTCTTTTGGTGATAGTGAGATTCATACGGATACACTTTTACCTCTATCACATTTTGAAAAATGTAAGAGCTTATCTTTTTAAAAAAGGACATGCTATTTCTGATTTCAGTCACACCCTTTGTTTATGAAGGCATATTTCATTCTCAGATCTGTTTGTAAGGTACTATGAGATGACTGCCACAGCGTTGGTTGTGCTGGCAGTGCTCCGGAAACAATCTCTATCTCAATATGGAAACAAACCTCAGAGCCAAAGCATTAGGAGTATGTGTTGGCAACCACATTACTCTAACATGAGCCAAATTCTGTTTTTAGAAAGCATTTTGAGTATCCTGGTGCTGATAACATTTTGATCAGACCAAGAATCCTTTGTGTCTTTTGTCAGTTTTCTCTGAAGTACACTCATAATCAAATAATCAAGATTTCCTGCACCTGAAATGCTGTTTTACATGACATGGCCATTTGGTTTCCCTCAGGAACTGACAGACCTACAGAGAGATCCACCAGCCCAGTGTTCAGCAGGTCCGGTCGGAGAGGACTGTGAGTATATGAGTTACTATTGAGTTACTGTTTTGTCAGATTACTGTTTCAATATAAAGATATTCACTCTAATAGAGATCCCACTTAGATCGTCCAACACTAACTAACTACCATTCTCAGCATACATTGGATCAGGTCTTGCTCTGCTTCAATACTGCATATTGATTTTATATAATGAATCATGTTTTTCAGTGTTTCACTGGCAGGCAACAATAATGGGGCCGGTAAGTAGCCATTTTTCTGCCTTATTCTTTTCAAATTACAGGGTTCCCATAGTCGTGAAATATCAGGGAATTGTGATTTCCAGTTCTGGGAAAAAATCAATACACTTAAGATTAATAAAATTAATAGACTTAAAATGAATAAAATCTTGGGAAAATCATGGAAATTCATTGGTCAAAATGCGTGGTAACCCTGAAATTAGTTAAAGGGATAGTTCACCCAAAAATGAAAATTACCCCATGATTTACTCCCCCTCAAGCCATGCTAGGTGTTTATGACTTTCTTCTTTCAGACAAATACAATCGAGTTATATTTAAAAAATGCCCTGGCTCTTACAAGCTTTATAATGGCAGTGAATGGGTGTCGAGATTTTGAAGCCCAATAAAGTGCGTCCATCCATCATAAAAAGTGCTCCACATGGCTCCACGGGGTTAATAAAGGCCTCCTAAAGTGAATCAGTGTGTTTGTGTAAGAAAAAACCATGTTTAAAACTTTATAAACCATAATCTCCAGCTTCCGCTAACTGCCGTACGCGCATTCACAAGAGAGTGGCGTTCCAGTGGATGATGTAGGACGTAGGCGTAGTTTAGTTTACAGCGAAGGAAAAACAGTCTAGTCTTGGATTATATCGAAATCCTTCAACATTTTTCTTTACAAATCCTTGTTTTGTACTTCTAATTCGTGAGCGGTGTTGTGCTTTGCTTTCTCTTCTGCGCTTCTGCGTTCGTTACTTCTCACCGGACCCTACACTACGTCCTACGTCATCCGCTGAAACGCCACTCTCTCGTGAACGTGTGTACAACAGTTAGCGGAAGCTACAGATTACAGTTTATAAAGTTTTAAATATGGATATTGTTCTTACACATACACATTGATTCACTTCAGAAGGCCTTTATTAATCCCCGGAGCCGTGTGGAGCTCTTTTTATGATGGATGGACGCACTTTATTGGACTTCAAAATCTCGACACCCATTCACTACCATTATAAAGCTTGGAAGAGCGAGGACATTTTTTAAATGTAACTCGATCGTATTCATCTGAAAGAAGAAAGTCATGTACACTAGTGTTAATTTAGTTAACGAAGTCTATGATGAAAAATGTTCGTTGACGAGCTTTTTTCCCATGACTAAGACAAGACAAAGACGAGATGACAATAAGGTCAATAAACGATAACTAAGACTATATCAACATGCAATTTCGTTGACAAAATTAGACGAGACTAAAATGTATTCAAAAAGATAAAAACTTTACCAAAACCCTCTTTTTATTTTCGTCAAAAAAGGAGACAAAATGTTATTGTAGACTGCTCTACTACGCGAGTTTTCATGAGTGCGGTTGCCAGATATCAAGAGTTCTAATCCCCGAATCAGAGCTTCGCTATTAAATTCATACATTTTCTGCCCGATGTGTTTTGTTTATTTTAAGCA
Source organism: Sinocyclocheilus anshuiensis (assembly GCF_001515605.1). Lineage (NCBI taxonomy): Eukaryota > Metazoa > Chordata > Actinopteri > Cypriniformes > Cyprinidae > Sinocyclocheilus > Sinocyclocheilus anshuiensis. Next base: position 2,855,381 of record NW_015557175.1, on the reverse strand, counting down.
ATCTAGCAACCATGCGCATGCGCTCGCTCCTCATTGTGGAAGCGCCACCGACGATGATCTGAAAAACAAATAAGCTGGAGTTTAGCGGTCTAAATGAAAGCATCATTCAGCCGGTCAGTGTTCTGTCATGATTTTCTTGGACTAAAACTAGACTAAAATGTTGAGACTTTTAGTCGATTAAAACTTGACTAAAACTAAATAGGATAAGGTTGACTAAATATGATTAAAAACTAACAAGGACATTTTAGCCCAAGACTAAGACTAAAATGAAAATAGCTGACAAAATTAACACTAATGGACACCTAGGATGGCTTGAGGGTGAGTAAATCATGGGCTAATTTTCATTTTGGGGTGAACTATCCCTTTAAGAAAAGTTTTTAAATTATTTAAAAGGGACATTTAGCACCTTTTATAGCATTTTATTTTCTTCTAGAAGTCCACTTACAATGTTTCATACAATGAAAGTTTGCTTGTAGCAGAACCAGTTAAAGTTTAGTGAAATAATCAGGTTACTGTACCTTTAACACTGCTATATGTAAATAGCCTTTGTTCTGATTGGCTGATCTTCACGTCCAAGATTTGTTCATAAGATTTGCACTGTGAATGTTTGTATACATTGTACAAAAAAAAGTCATTTAAACTAACAGAATGTTACATTTTTTAATTAATTTGTCCTTGTCATACATATAAATAAAATATTGCCTGTTTTGTGACAATTGCAGTACATGCATATATTAGCAAAGCTGTGTTCTTGGTTTTTAGAATGACAGTCCATATCAAGGAGGGGTTTTCTTCCTTACAATTCATTTCCCAACAGACTACCCCTTTAAACCACCAAAGGTAAGCTGCTTTGTGATATTCATTATGTTAGGAGACTTTAGTCAAATACAAATGTACGTAATGGTTTGTGATTCTGTAATCAGTACACTTTGCATTGATTGACAGGTCGCATTCACAACAAAAATCTACCACCCCAATATTAACAGTAATGGCAGTATTTGTCTGGACATCCTGCGATCTCAGTGGTCACCTGCACTTACTGTATCCAAAGGTAAGATTCAGGCAGCATCTCAATGCATGATGCAAGCACTTTGAAAATAAAATGTAAAAAATCTGCAGTACCTTATTGCTGTATATGTACATTACACTACCATTCAAATGTTTGGGGTTAGTACGTTTTTTTTGTTTTTGTTTTTAAGAAATGAATGCCTTTATTCATCAAGGATGCATTAAATTGATCACAAATGAAAGTAAAGACATTAAAATGTTTCAAAATATTTCTATTTCAATTAAATGCTGTTCTTTTTAATTTTCTATTAATCAAAAAATCCTGAAAAAAATTGTATTATGGTTTCCACAAAAAATATTAAGCAGCGCAACCGTTTTCCACATTAATAATAATCAGAAATGGTTCTTGAGCATCAAATCATCATATTAGAATGATTTCTGAAGTGACACTGAACACTGGAGTAATGTTGCTGAAAATTCAGCTTTTCATCACAGAAATAAACTATATTTTAAACTTTTGAATTGTAATAATATTTCACAATATTGCTGTCTTGCATAAGTTAAAACATGAAATCTTGAATGGTACTTATGATGTATTCACATTGCAGGTATGAAGTTGTATTGATTGTAGGAATGCTTATTTTCAGGAATTTCAGGAATTATTTATTAATCAATCAATTGTTAATTGGAGAGCTGCGAAATGCAGTATGTGCAGGACTCAATGTATGTTCATGTAGCCTGATTTAAATATTAAATATTTTGACTTTAAACATTACTTAATTATATTACCAAATCATAACATGCCGTTGATGTACAGGTTAAAAGTCACCATTGCATCGGCCAGTAGAACCTACAGTATATGTTCTCCTGTTCAGGAAAACCGACAGATGATTGTTATAATTTAGGTATTATGATGTTCTCATGTGGCTTGAGCACTTGTTGGACAGACACTGTTTGACTGTTTGTTTTGGCATCTCTGGCTAATAGCAGAGCGCTGAGCCCAGTGTGGCTTATTGTGTTGTCAGACTGTAGTGATTACTCGTTGTTCTAAGCAATGACCTAGTTTGGATCACTCCACGGGAAGCTGTTTGTGTTATATGACAAACTAACACAAGGCAGCTCCTCATTCCAGCAGTATAGACGATCAGGAGGTTTTGGTATTATATCTTTTTAATGTGTTTCCTTTCTTTTTTAGTCTTGCTGTCCATCTGCTCCCTGTTATGTGACCCGAACCCAGATGACCCGCTGGTACCTGAGATCGCACATACATATAAAGCAGACAGAGAAAAGTGAGTGACAATTACGTGCATATTTGAATGGCTTTTTACATTTTTTTTTTATTTTTCTTGTTTTGATCAAATGCCTATTTTTGGAAAATCCAATGAATCGAAAACAAATGAAAAGTACTTCATTGCTTGTGATGTGTTTCTGCTTTTATTTGATGGGCGAGTGTACAAAAACAGCTTTATGTAACAGAACAAAATACTCAGAACAGTACAACTGTTATACTGCAGATTGTGCACTCTGATTGGATGAGCCACATTCAGAGCTGTTGTAAAATTGCCAATACATGCACACGTGAGACTGTTAAATTCTGTATTAATCTGCCAGGTTAGTTGCGACATTGCGACCTGAACTTCTCTCCATATTACACCCATTAATAAAAAGCTCTTCCTTGTCTTGGCTTGTTTGGGACGTGTTAGTCTCGTGTAGTCAGATTTTTGACTGATGCCGTTAGGTCTGTAGCCACTTTGACTGGCCATGGACTGCTCACTTTTGTAAAAGGAAGACGTCTGACTGTACAGTAAAGTGACCAATAACAGTTTGCTTTCTTCAGCGTCATGTTTAGGGGCAGATGAATGTTCCAGACAGGTGTGTTGGCTAAAAGCATAGTTAAAGGGATAGTTTAGCCAAAAATGATAATGTGCTGTTAATTTCTACATCCAAGATGTAGGTGATTTTTTTCTTTCTTTCATTTATAAGTTTGGGGTTATTAAGGTTTTTAGTTTTATGAAATTAATACTTTTATTCAGCAAGGATGCATTAAATAGATCACAAATGACAGTAAAGACATGCATAATGTTACGGAAGATTTCTATTTCAAGTAAAGCCTGTTCTTTTGAACTTTCCATTCATCATAGAATCCTGAAAAAAAATCCACAAAAATGAAAGTCAACAGTTGCCATCACATCAAGAGTCAAAAAAGCTACTAGGCAATACAGAATCGATACCTGCGGCTCCTGACGATATATTGAGGTCTTATGAAGTGAAACGATCGGTCGGTGCAAGAAACTGTTCATTATTTACAACGTTATTAACTGTGATCCAGAGCCTCAGACAAACGGGGAAATCCGATTCATTTACGCAAACTAGTTATTTTAGTTTGTTTCTGGTTTATTTACATAACCACTCAATGGCGTAACGTATAAGCAATTATATTATTAAAGCACCCAATAATGATGTGAAACATGAATACAAAGCGTAAAGTGAATAAACTAGCCTTAATAAACTCACCTTTTTAAATAAACCATGAGAAACCAAAAAAACATTCATTTTGCCTCTTCATTCATTTGCATACCAGTCCGAGTCGAACTGTTTCCTCAGTTCAGAGACTGTTGGAGGAAGTGGAGCGCTGAATGAGTTGGCAAAAACCAGCATCATAGGATCATATATGCTGGTATTTTGGCTCATTTCGAGTCGGAGTGACTGTCAGGCATCTGAAAGTGAGTTTTGATTGAGTAACTTGTAGATCTGTGTTGCTCAAGCCGCAAACTGTTTTAGACGGTTCAGTCCTTTGTGATTGAACCAATAAACAGTGTCACATTATATCCACTTTATGTAAAGCATTCTTTCCCACTGTTAAAGGTGGGGTAAGTGATTTCTGGTAGCCAATGTTGATATTTCAAATCACCAAAACAAACACGCCTGTACCCCAAACGGGTCTCGCCCCTATTTTGATAGCTCCGCCCCAAACATACGTATGCAACCCAGGCAACGATTAGTTCTGTGAAACAAAGCAAAACCAATGTTACACCGTGTCTACACCGGACGCGAGTGGCGCGGTGCGACAAAATACTATGGAACTCATTATAATCAGTGATGCTGTCTACACCATAGATATATATACATATCTATGTTCTACACTGGATGCGGCGCGGCATGTCAAATCCCCGACAGAAAACTGCTGCTGCGTTCTATTTATGACGTATTGACACAAATTTCAAATGATTTTCAACGGTCGCTTTGTCGCGTCCAGTGTAGACAGACTTTAGCTGTTGCGGCGCGGCGCGACAACTCTCTCGTCCGGTGTAGACACATAAGCCTTCTTTTGTTCCGCAGACGTTTTCCTCTTTTGTTTTTTATCCGCCATCTCTATCTTTCTGTCGCTCGGCTAATGTCCGTCCTGTGCACTGAGCGCTCTCTCCTCCACATCATGAGTAGACACGCCCCTTACTGCTGATTGGCTACAAGTTTGTTTTGGTACTTGGCCCGACTCAGTTTTCTAGAGCGTTTTTGAAAAAATACATACCCCACCTTTAAATAAAACAGAAATGTGGCTTGAATTAGATTGTAAGAGTTTATCCTTTTTATGCTTGTAGGTACAACAGACTAGCGAGAGAATGGACGCAAAAGTATGCCATGTGAGAGTGCCTGCGACTAAAACACTGCAGAATCAAACGGACAGAGAAGCGTGTTTTTACTTTGAACAAGAGGAGTCAAAAGAAGTGGATGTTGAGGGGAGGGACCCTTGGAAGGAAAGCAAAAGGCGGAGGTGAGGAGGTGAGAGCCGCTGGTACATGTTGGCCGCTATGTGCTGAATCTGCTGTCATGTGCCGTTCTCCCAGATCCGCCGCCACAATGGCTTAGCCTGGAAAACTCCAGGAAAACTGTAAAACCGGACAAACCTCGGGGAACCACAACCCAGGAAGTTAGACTTGTACTACTGTTAGTTCTGTTATTACTGTCATTATGATTTTCTCAGTGTTGCATTCTCACTCTTGTCATCACTGAACGAGGAAACGTCGGGCTGAAGTTGGAATTGCGGCGATACAGGATTGATCGTGTCTGAACCATCGCACCGTCCCGTTGGAGTCCCTGTGGAAACCATAGTTGTGTGTGCACTCATGCACTTGACATTTTTAACAGTTTGTGGTAGAATGTAAAAAATCGGATGTCAGAAAGACCTTACTGTAGTCTCCAACTTCCTGCCGTTTCAGTGTTATCCCATAAAACACTATGAATGTGATTAGGAAGAGGTTGTGTCCTAATGAGATAATGCGATTTGATTTTTGAACAAATGGAGGTCATAAATAGTCAAGTGAGTCTATATCTTTGTGCTATAAAAAAAAAATTAAACCTAACACCAGGTCCTAACCAGACGCGATGCAAAGAGATTCCATATACCCTCATTCACTGTTCCCTACGTTACTTCACTAATATAGCCCACTTACAGGAGTGAATGAAAACAAGTGTGTGAACCTGGACTCTGAGTACACCAGAAGAGCTGCAGGAATTAATTTGGCTCAACCCTCACATGTTTTTAGTTGAGTGTACATTGGTTGTACACTAGATATCGAGATGCATTGAATGAGTGCACTCGATAATGTCCACTTCGGTTGCAATCACCACTACAAATGGCAGTTTCCTCCAATAGTGACCTTTTAAGGGTATGTATGGGGCGAATTTGTCTGTCCACACCAGGTGCGACAAGGCACAAGATGCAACAAAATCAATCACAACTCACAGCCAATCAGAAGAGTGTGGGCGGAGCTCTCTCTGAAAGCTTACTGCTCTCTCGCTGTGAAATGGATATGTAATTTCATCAGATTTAACTCAAATATATATATATATACTCAGTGACTGATACAATTTTGTCATTTTTGTTGTGAAATACACTTGTTTGTTCACAGAGTTCACAGTTTGATCTTGTTTATTTCAAGGTGTTTTCAAGATCTGAGGTAAATTATCCATTGTAGCTTTCATTATGGCGTTAAATTCATACAAAAATGACGTTCATAACGCAAATGGAACTTTTAATATTGTACATACCGGAGATGAGTCTAATCGTTGTCAGCCACGAGGTAGCAGAAATTGGAAAAAAAAAAAAAAATTGTTACATTTAAAATTAAGTTTTTGAAAAATAGAATCACTCGTCGCTTATCGCCATCGCTGTTGATTAGGACAAAAGCAAAATGTTAAACAAACCTTTTTCTCGTGGCGTGTTGCATTACGTCTCATTAGGACACAGTGTTATTTTTAATTATTAGACATAAATATTTTTTTATTTGGTTATAATCATATCTCCTTTTGACATTGTTTATTTAACCTTGAGCGTTGGTCGATTTCAGAATTAAGCTGGCCGTTCACACAGGGCATGTTCTTGCTTTCCATTTGCGCTGTATTTTTAATGTTGCTCTATGTAAACGTTCATCGTTTGATGTGCAGTGGAATGGTGTCGATTTGAAAAGAATGGACCAATCAGATGAATCTGGAGGCACGTTAACCGTATTTACTGTACATATGGACAAGCTCCGTCAACCTGTTTTTAATGCAAAAACGTGTCTTGCACGAACGGCCACTAAATTTAATTCACCTCAGCTGCATGTGCATGATATGGCAGATGTGTAAGTATTTGTTTTGATAAGTATTGTGAAGTTGCTTTAGGAATCAAGGCAGATTTTTATACTTGTCTTAAAAATTCACCCAATTTGTTTGCAGAAAAAAAAGAGGGAGCAAAAAAGCTGAACGGTGGGACTGTGTGGGGAAAAAAAAAAGAGAAATGCCACCATTTCTGCCAAATGTGATTATGCCCCTTTCAGATTTGCAGGCAATGGGCACGTCATAGCGTATGAATGCAATATTTTTTTGGCTACTTAGCATTGATCTCTTCTACAAATCTGTCTGCAAAAGTGTAATCTTTAGATACTCTTGTTCCTGTAGTCACTAATATTACTAACTTTTGACAGTTGATGGTACGTTTGATGTATGACCAGCGCAGGTGCTGGACTCAAGTACTTTTACTGTAAATTAATTTTTGTAAACTCATTAACTCATGGCTGCCTATTTAGAGGTGGATGATCAAGATGTTTACACAGAGCAGAATGAAAAAAAAAAATTTTCTTCACTCGTCTAAATATGACTAAATATTGCCAGAATTATAGTAAGCACCATATATGTGTTCTGTCACCAAGAGAATTGACATTTGTGTCCAGTATAGCTTTGGATGATCCAAACTTTTTGAAACGGCAGTATAGCTAAGGGATAGTTTACAACAAAATGTGAATTCTGCAATCATTTACTCACTTTTCCAAACAGAATTGATGACTTTCCTCTGTGAAACACAAAAAGAGATATTTTGAAGCATGTTCACACTGCTGTTTTCATACAATGAAAGCAGATGGGGACCATGAACTTTCAAGCTCCAAATCAAAAGTTTGCCATTTGTTCAAAACTAAAATCTTGGTAGATATTTATTGGAAATCTTTGCAATTGTTGCTTGACCGCTGTGGTCCCCATTCACTTTAATTGTATGGAAAAGAGCAGCATGAACAAACTTCAAAATTTCTCCTTTTGTGTTTTACAGAAAAAGGTCATCAGTTGGATTTGGAAAACATGATGGTGTGTAAATGATGATAGATTTTGTTTTTCCTTCCTTTTTTTTTTCTTTTTAATTGAAGTGAATGTAAAATCTTATGCCAACTTCTGCTAACTTTGATTCAAAGACCAATGGTATCGTCTTTGCATCAGTAAAATTTTCACTACTAAACGTGGCTTTTGCGTCTGGAAGTAGAATGTTACATTTAAGTTATTTATTTATTTTACATGATGGTGTGTAAATGATGATAGATTTTGTTTTTCCTTCCTTTTTTTTTTCTTTTTAATTGAAGTGAATGTAAAATCTTATGCCAACTTCTCCTAACTTTGATTCAAAGACCAATGGTATCGTCTTTGCATCAGTAAAATTTTCACTACTAAACGTGGCTTTTCCGTCTGGAAGTAGAATGTTACATTTAAGTTATTTATTTATTTTCTATTTATTTGTCGTCTTCCAGTCATCAGCTCAAATGCAGTGAGTTGCTTCTCTCTGATGCTTCGTCTGAAGCAGCCGGTCGAGTTGCAACTCTTTTTGAGATTGTGCTAAGGCAGTATAGCATGCTTTGCACTCTGGTAGTCTACAAACGTTTTCCCGCAGCTATTTGCAAGATATCAGGGATCTTTTTTCCATTCTCTCACCTCCCTCAAGACCCTCAATAAAACCTTAGCCTTAACCATCAATGTATAAGCAACTGTACTGTTTACTTTGTTTTAACTGTTGATTGGTACTGTACTACTTTGTGTATCACATACACACGTACACAGAGCCATAATGACCTCTCCTTGCTAACTGTTTGTGCTAGAAAACCCTGTCATCTAACCAGCTCTCTCCTCAGACTCAGTACAGCTGAGACTAACCTCCAAGGTGTCAACTTTAGTGAATAAAGCTCCTTTTGTTTAATACCTTCTCTTGGATTTATTGCAACACCACAGACTTTCAAAATGTTATGGTTAACTGCACTGTCTGACAGAATTTAGATAATAATGACATTTTATAGTGTATTGGATGAATCTCACAAAAAGAAAAAAATATATAAGATAAAAAAATAAACATATATGTAACAAAAAATGAAGCCTGTTCTGAAACATTTAAAATTTTGTTCAATGTAAAAAATTAAGAAAGAAATTTCAACACTGATAATGTTAACAAATGGTTGTGCTGCTGCATTTTTTTTAATTATATCTTGTAAATGTGTATTTTTCTAATTTTGACCATCCCTTGTCTTAAGAAATAAAGGTTGTTCAATTTATAAAACGATTTATTTGGTTAAAACCTATATTATTTGAGCTGTAACGTTGTTTAAATGGTTATTTTACGGTTTAGGATGCTACTATAGACATTCAGTCTCATTTCATTGAATCTGTAGATTTGAAAAAAATACATATTTTATTATTTAGAAAGGTGGTGGTAGTAACCACGCCCATGTGCTGCTTCCATGCCTGTCCAGCAGATGGCGCTGCCGTGTGGTTTATAAAACTCTACTATGCCAGAGAGTTGCTTGGTAACCTTCAGAAGTCTCATGTCCTCATTAATATTCATGAGCCGACTCATCATTCGCCAGCTGACATCCGCCCACATACTTGCGTCAGCCCTGCAGCAAATCAGGGAGGCTTACTGGGCGAACCTCGCTTTGCGTAATTAATATTCATGAGCCACGCCTTCACCATAGTAGGCTTCGTAATGTCGCTCCAGGGAGGAGTGAGTGCTACGTGATGTGGCGCTGCGCGCTTCCTGTCTGCGTAGAGCCGCCGAGAGATCTCCATCTACCCCCGGAGTCCACTGCAGCGTCTGTCCCCAGCGTCGGACGGTCAGAAACCCACAGATTTGCCCATCATGGCTGTGAACCTGAGCAAAAACGGCCCAGCTCTTACCGCGGCCTATAACGAGGTGGTGGGTGAGAAGTCGGAGACTAACTGGTGAGTAGTGACTCAAGGGTAGTGTCTCTGTTACACTCACTGACATCCTCGTGTTTAGCATGTTAGCTGCTCCTTTGGCATTTTAAACGCCCTACTTGTGGTTATCACAACATAGATCATCATTAATGCCCGTTTGGATCAATGCAGTGACGGTTTGTGATGTTAGCGAGATCACTGCACTTTATCCGTGTGCCCTCATCCATTCACAGCTCATGCACAAACACACTGAATCTTCCAGAAATGATTTCCTCCCAGTAATGCACTGTTGCTCTCTGGCCAACGATGAAAGTTTATATTCAATTATGCACATGCTTTGACCTCATTGCAGTGTTGCTTTGCATGCTTGCACGGATGAGATGAGTTGATCTGATCAGTTCAGAAGCGTCCCAACTTCTGGAGAACATGGTGTTTAAGAAGTGCACTCATGTTGAACCACTCCTACCTCCTTATTTCCCTGTAGTTTCCTGTAGTTTTTGTCCATATATGTTGAACCACTCCTACCTCCTTATTTTCCTGTAGTTTTTGTCCATATATGGCTGATGGGTTGACAACTCCCTGCCTACTATTTGTGAGTGCATTTACATGCAATCTCATTGTCTTATAATGAAAAATAATTGCTCTTTGTAGCCAGAATGTTACCGCAAATGTATGAGTGTCAAAGCCAATGAATAGACATCAGTAAGAGACTTCCTCTCGCTCATACGGAAATTATATTAATGTTTGACAGGTTGACACCAGACCAAAGTCCTGTAGCATTGCACCTTGAAGTGTAAGTGAGTTTCAGGTTGAAGAAGTGGAAATGAGGACGAGATTGGTCGGACGCTCTTGAGAAACGGCTATTTGAGTTGAGTCATGAACGCTTCAGAAATGAAGAGTGATTATAAATTACCTACATTAATTACACTCCTCATCCTTCCCAGAGATTTGTGAAAAATCACACAAATACAGACACTCGAGTTTCGCAAATGGGTACAAATAACATGTACATTACTGTTCAAAAGCTTGTGGTCAGTATATTTCTTGTATTCTAGATACTTTTAATACTTCTATTTTATTATTATTATTTTACTTTTATTTTATTCTGCTTTAAATAAAAAAGAATCCTGAAAAAAAGGATCATGGTTTCCCACAAAATTATTAAGCAGTTTTCAACATAACAATTTCAACAAAATAAGTTAACAAGAATAAGTTTTAATGATAACAGTAAGAAATGTTTCTTGAGAAGCATATTAGACTGATTTCTGAAGATCATGTGACTCTGAAGACTGGAGTAATGATGCTGAAAATTCAGCTTTAACATCAGGAATAAATTACATTTTACAATAATATATTACAATCGAAAATACTTACTTTAAGTTATAATATTTCACAATATAAAAATATGACAATATTACTATTTTTACTGCATTGCTAAACAAATCAAATAAATGCAGCCTTGGTGAGAATAAGAGACTTCATTCAAAAACATTTAAAAATCTCACCGATAACTAACAGTAGATATTGTTGGATATTCTCATGTAATTGTCTTTTTTTGTCACTTTAGATTTATGCTGTAATTTGGTATTTTGTACTATTTTTTGGCCCCTTAAATATGGACCAGGCCAATTAATTGACTCAAATTTGGCCATTTTTAGATTGACACATATTGTGCCAACGTGCACATGCATTTATTTTAAATTTTTTTAACTATTTAAGAAAATTGAGTAAGCATTGTTTGTAACAATTTTCTGTCATTCAGTTTTATTAAGATATCTACAGTTGGGATTTTAAACTCTACATTTTGGACCCATGCAATTCTATAAATAAACAAGGCTTTTTATTAAAAAAATTAATAAATGAAAGAACAGTTCAATAATTGGACTCACAGCTGGATTATTGAACCTCATCGTTGGTTCTCCCTGGTCTGTATGAAATTGGTATTGGCCTTTAAAAAGCCCGGTCAAGCACTACTTGAGAGTGGTTTGTACACCGATGGAGGAGTTTATGATGGGCTGCTGCTGCTGTCGAAGGAACTTTCCTGACAGAATTTGACAGACAAAATGTCACAAAATCTCCGGAAGGAACAGGGCAGGCTCAACCTACAGTAACATTGCCTATTAAAGAAGCAGCTTTGTCTTAACAATTGTGACTTTCATTTCCACATCAAACCACAATACAGCGTGAATGTCACAGGATGATCAGACCCGAGAGATCTTCTAGAAATATTCCTCATATTCCTTATTCCTCATTACAGCACTTCCAGTTTCTGACAGGCAAGAGTCTTCTGTTGACTTGGGCTCTGTGTTTCAGAGAGGAAGTTGACACGGCTTCCTTGCTGTACAAGTGTCTTTGTGTAGGAAAAAAAGTATTAATTTCTTACTGACCCCAAACTTATGAACCCCAGTGTATGTTTAGTAAACAAAAATTCCTGTATGTTTAGTAAACAAAAGTTCCTGATCCAAGTACAACTGTAATGTGGTAATGATTTCATTAAGTTCTGTCAGTGTGGATATAGCGTCTCTTCGGTCACAGCACTCCAGACTTTCATTTAATCTCCTGTGCTTCTGTTTTCCCATACAGTGCTAGTAAATGGTTAGTTTCATATGTGGTTTCCCCCCTCCACCCAACTTTTCTCATGGTATTTTTTCCTGTTGTCATGAAGAAACTCTTCCCTGAGGGATGATGACCTACCCATGATACCAGTGCATTTGAAATTGACATCTAGTACTATCACAGCTGGTTTCACATGCAGTTCAGCTGTTGTAGAAAATGGCACAAATTCAGGTATTCCCAGTCTCCTGCAGAGACGCTGAAGAAGAAATGCCTGTGAATCTCTTTATCTCTTACTTTTAAGATTCAGTGTGAACCCAGAGGAGATCGACAGATATGAAAGAGGATTTCAAACAAAATAGTCAAAAGCTAAAATTTAAGATGATTAATTTAAATATTTGAATTGATGGCATATAAAATATAATCCTGTCAACAATGTTCAAATGTTTTACATTTGCGTCACTTTTGATGTGATAAACAGATGAGGTGAGATGAAATGTGTCTGGTTGGGTGGTACTGTGAGCATAGAGGCACATCCAGATGCAGTCACGAATTCACACACACACACACACACACACACACACACACAGACAGGGCCACCTCAATATCTGCTTCATATTACAGACATTTCAGAGGTGTTTTTGCCCTGATGCTTTTCAGTTTGCATTCTGCTGACATCAGTCAACAACTGAGTATTTATCATTTAAATACTATTATATTAATATTTTGAATTAGTTTTAATTTTATATTTTCAGTTTTATTTTAATTTTGTTGTTTTTGTCCTTTTTGTTTTTAATATGTCTATAGTTTTTATTCATTTTAAGGGATTTTTGTAATATAGTTTTTTTTTATGAATTTTTAGTTTTAGTTATTTGAGAGCAATATAAAATAAACGAAAATGAGAAATGTTGCTTTGGCAACTAGCTGAAATAAAATGAGTTTTATGTCAGTTTTTTTGTATTTTATATTTTATCTTTTTTCAAGTAACAAATGTATTTATGGTTTAATTTTTACTTGCATTACACTTACTTTCCTGGTAAATGGGGTCAACTTTACAAAAATTACAACATTTTACAAAATTACAGAATTTCTTCTTTTTAGGTCTTAAGTTAAATGGATAGTTCATCCAAAAAAAAAAAAAGTTAACATACTCACCTTCATGTTGTTCCAAACCTGTATGAGTTTCTTTCTTCTGTGGAACATAAAAAATATATATTTTGAGAAATCTCTCAATGTTTTATTATTATTTTATTTTTTTTTGTCCATCCATTCAGTAGAAGTCAATGGGCTCTAATATTTGCGATTACCAACATTTTTCAGAATATCGTTTATGTTCTGCAGAAGAAAGAAACTCATACAGGTGTGGAAAGATATGAGGGCAAATAATAATGGCAGAATATACATTTTTTTGTGAACCATCCCTTTAAGAATTGAGAAGTGCGATATTGGAACCGAGATACAAACTAAAATCACAATAGTTACCAAACAGATAATATAGAAGTCTGATTTAGGACACAAAGCTCATGGGTATGATTTCCAGTATAAAAGTATATTTTCAATGCAATGGAAGTCACTTTGAATAAAAGCATGTGTCAAATCTATGAATTCAGATGCACTGTATGTGTCATAATGTAATAACCTGCTCCACCTCAGAAAATTACTTTCCTTTCTGGCTAACGTCACGGATCCAATCAGTTCCTGATGGATAAAAAGTCTCACCCTATGATATTTCTCATTGAAAATCCTGATTTACTTAAAAATGCATCAGATTGTGGAAGTAACATTGCTTTTGAACAGTGTTTCCTGTAGACTTTAATTGGAACGACTGAGCCATGTTGCACTCGATCTCAGTGACGTGGCTGTTTAACACTTATGTAATGAACTGCCTTCACACATTTGCTGTCTCTGCAGGGCTCTCTTCACCTATGAGGGGAACACCAATGACATCAGGCTTGCAGAGAAAGGAGGTGGGTTTTCTTCTGCTCTGGATCATGTGCAGACTCATTTAGTGAAATACAGTCATTCACACTAGTATCATGTGGTATATATAGACGGTGTTTAAAGCAAACAGTGTCAGCGTACGTCCATCTTCAGCCTGCAGCCATTGTTTTGCAGTTCAGTGTGTTCTTTGTATTGATTGCATGAAGGGTGCGCTGAACCAGTAGACTGTCAAGGACAGGCCAAGATTCATCTAAAGATTTGTCCAAAGTTCTTCCTACATGTGTGAAGAAAATAGAGTTGGCCAACTGTGAATAAACATGGATTTTAACCGTGGTAAAAAAAAAAAGGTGTTATGTGCTAAAATCACTAATGCACAGCCTCTGCATTAAAAACACAACTGAAATAGTGACATGATGAAAGACTCCAGTGAACAATAAAAATGAGAAAATCTTTGTGAATCAGTTTATATATATATATACTTCTAATATACTATTAAATTATATATTGGGATTCCCAAATTGTTTAAGCCATTTGATATGAAATATTTATTTGAAGTACCGCCTGAGAGTGTTCAGTTAATATTTAAATAACCCTGGTCTGATTAATAGGCATTGTTTTGTTTTTTTTACTGTTTTCATAATGCTTGTAAAATCTGCGAATGATTTTTGCATCCCCATGCCTGTTTGGACCCGGTGGAACATAAGCCTCTAAAATATATTAGAATATTTTTCAACAACAAAAATGACACGGTTTTGAATGTTACTATATTATTACCATGCTAATACTACATTTACCTCAATTACTGAAATGGAATTCTTGTGAAAATCTTGATTTCAAATTTTAGAGGAAAAACACTGATGCAAGAAAATACTTTTTTAACAGTCATGAGAAATGTTATTAAAATATAACATTATATTAATGTTATAAGAATATCTACTACGAATTACTAGTATAAACGTTGAAGTTTGAGCTTAACAGTACAAATTTATACATTAATTTTCTAACAAAACAACTTAAAACAACATCATTATTCTGGAATGTTTTCAAACATATTTATTGTTTTTATATATTTTATTTTTTTTACTTGCATAAACCTTCACTTTCAGATGAAAAAGATGAACATTTTTACGGCAATGTTTCATGAGTAAATTTGAATTTTTATGAACGAAATTCAGTCCCGAAAATGGGTGTGAGAAATGGGAAAGACAGTACATTTATTTTACAAAGTATTTTGAGACAGTTCAAAAGTCTGCATAACATCATGTGTAAATCCTCAGTTGTCAGATTTATCTATTTATGTAGAATTATTTTAAAGGTTTTACACCGAAACTCGAGTTCATTACTGATTGCAGGAGGACAGCATGATTTGTGGCGTGAGTGTGTGTTGTGTGTGATTTCAGATGGTGGTCTGGAGGAGCTGGTCGAGGAGCTGAACAGCGGGAAGGTGATGTACGCTTTCTGCCGCGTTAAAGACCCCAACTCTGGCCTTCCCAAATACGTCCTCATCAACTGGGTGAGTTTTGAACTTCCTGTAGCTCTTCACATTGATTTTGTTTCTTGACTGGATATCGCTGCAAAGATGCCCTTGGGATTTACTGACCCTATTGCTGCAGTAAAGTACCTCTGTCAAATGTATTTATGAATCCGTTTGGCTCCTATGCACCAAATCCAATATAAAAAAATCAGCATTTTGGACCGCATGATGGCATATTTTATTTATTCACTGGATTATATTAAAATAAGCATTACCACTTGGTTATTCGATATATAAACTATTTTTCTTTGTTAAATTTCCAGCAAAAATAACCGTGTTGTTATACAGTATATGCCATTACTGTCATGTAAATTGACTCTTTTTTTTTTTTTTCAGACCGGTGAGGGTGTTAAAGATGCCAGGAAAGGCCAGTGTGCAAATCATGTGAGCTCCATCGCTAACTTTCTTAAGGTACCTGGGCTATTTTGTCTCTCTTTTCTGTGTGTGAGTATTGTGAATAGTGTGTATGGTTGTGTGATTGAGTTAACGGTCTGTGAACTTTGACTATGACTCACAATGCTGCGTTGTGCAGGCTAGCCTCTCACAACAGGATATGACATCATGGGCTATATCCAGACACGTTTGGTTTGGCTTTATTGGTAGTTATGCAGAGCGTTACAACATCCGACCACAAGCTCTTACTGTGTCTAAAAATGAATTACAGCTGGTCCAAATTTAAAGCAGAAATTCCCTTTCCCATTAAGGGGTGATATTAACCCAATTAAATTGATTTCTAGGAGCTTTTTTTACCTTTATAATGGATTTGTTTTAACTTTTATAAATGTATGCATCTTTCATGTTAAACTTTTAAAGTGAATCAATCAGTTCAGTTAGAATAATACACTATAGGCTGTTATCAATCAAACGAAATCAGTATCTTTGAAATCTATCTTTGCACTACAAAGGTGCAACAGAAGAAGCACAGACTTCAGTCAAGTGTTAATTTTGTCAGCCGTTTTTAATTTAGTCTTAGTCTTAGTCCTGGTATCAAATGTACTTTTTAGTTAACATATTTAGTCAGCCTTGTCCTGTTTTTGTTTAGTCAAGTTTTAATCGACTAAATGTCTAAGCGTTTTAGTCAATGAAAACTTTTCGTCACATTTTCTTCATGCTGTATAATATTAAACTGATCTTTTTTTTTCTCAAAATTATAATCGGAAAGATTATTGTCATTTGAGAAATTTATTTTTACATTTCAGATATTGCACTTTCACCAATAAGCACAAATCAGTAGAATGTGGACTCATACACATGGTTTATTTTATCTCATCTAGTGTACTGATTTATTATAGGCTAATATATAAATTAATATCAAAGACTTATTATAGGCACTCACCTATTTGTAATTCCATGTTTCTCTATTAAAACAACAGCGGTTTAGTAAGTGCATTTATTCAGCAACCACAATCGCAAACAAAATAGTCGAGATCTCATGACAGAACACAGACCAGCTGAATGACACTTTAATTTAAGCCGAACATCTCATATGGAGATCACTAAACTCCAGCTTACTTGATTATCGGTGTTTTCAGATCATCGTCGGTGCTTTCATAATGAAAAACGAGAGCATGCGCCTGGTTGCCAGACTGCAAAAAAATAAGCAAAATTATATTATTATATTATTATGTTTCGCTTTGGCAGCGAGTGTCCCGGAGGCTCGGGACCGTGGGGGTTCGAGGGTGCTCCCAGGGAGGAGCCACCACCTGGAGTCAGGAGCCGCGGCGAGCTTCGGTTTCCGAGCTACGGCCGTTTTCGTCCGGAAGCGCGGTTTACGTAAGAAAATGTATCATTTTAACAGAGAAGCTCTGATTTGCGGATTTCAACTCTTGATATCTGGCAACCGCAGAGGCGTGTACAACAGTCCGCAATAATATTTTGTTGTCTTTTTTTTTGCTGAAAATAAAAAGAGATTTTGGTATAGTTTTTATTTTTTTAAATACATTTTAGTCTCATATTTTTTGTCAACGATATTGCATGTTGATAAAGTCACAGTTAACGTTTATTGACCTTATTGTCGTCTCATCATCGTCTCGTCTTTGTCATGGGAAAAAAGCTCGTCGACGAACATTTTTCGTCATACTTTCAGTTGACGAAATTAACGCTACTTCTTTCAAGTTTCACTTGTTTAATGCAGCTCAGAGGCATTTATACTGCAGTTACATTTTCATAAGTGAGCTATAGAGAGCAGAGCAGACGGCTCCTTATGCTTTCAAATCGTGGTACTTTGGTGTCATTCAATGATCGGTGCACAGCGACGCTTGAAGTCGAATGAACGAACAAACACGTGCGCGTATTTGCATCTATTTGATCGTTCTCTGTAGATCTCACCTTCTCATGTGCCACGATTGGTCGATTATATACAATACCTGCACGTTATTGGTGAAACTACTTTGGATGTTTTAGGCAATATAAAAATCCTGGCCAGGACGTGTCCCATATGAACGGCACATATGGCCACCCTACTTAATGAATGAGTCATTAAACCGATTCATTCAAACATCTGATTCATTCAGAAACAAATCAAGTGACTGTATTTACGAATGGGTCATTGAATAATTCACTCAACTAGCTGGTTTAAAAACATGGATTAATTTAGTAATGGAACGCCACTGAATGCTTCTCAGAGACCCGCAACGGCTCTGCTGTGGCTTTGTTTGGAACTATTTTTCTTGGCAAAATATAGACAATATTGACAGAATTTTGTCTAAAGGCCATGTAGTCGACTGTCGTGAGTGTCTGACGGGCTAGTTTTTTTCGGTGTGTTCCACACGTCGGGATCACATCGGCGGCAATTTGTCCAATTCAGCATGTTGAATCAGCGCCGGGCCGACAGTGAGAGTGGGAACTCTGATTGGATGTTCAGTTCAGCAAACGAGTCGGTGTGCAAGAATTAAAGCGAACGTGAAGAAAGCGAGCGAGTAAATCAAGACGGCACAGACAGAAGGCTGTTCTAATGTTAATCTTACCTGAGCACTCCAATACACGAATGTTTTCCTAACAACATGAGCCGCTTAAAATGATTAAAGTTATCAACATAACTGATCATCAAAATGGTAAGCAAGCGCTGCTTTGTTTATGTTTCATATATCCTTGCTTCGGATTCTCCTTTTGAATGATAAATATAGACTATTGATACCTGCTATCATGCTGATATTCTTGAAATTCTTGCTTGTGTGATATTTTATATATATAAAAAAACAAGAACATTTTTTGCTCTTATAACTTGAATTTTAGGGACATTTGTATTTCATTTTAGTGGCATTTTTGTAACAAACCCCTACCATTAGTTGGGGCTCCCCAAAGTTGGAACCACTATTGCGATGTAATATAACTAGCGGAAGTAGATGTTTTCTTCCATATTGTGATGTACGTCTAAATGAAATGGATTATCAAAAAAGAACAAAATGTAGGGCAGGGACTCTATCTGATGGTTTTTGATTGGATGGAGGCAGATCTGGCATAAGATGCATTTAGAAATTAAATAGGTTGGATTTCCATATCATCCTGATTTAGATAAAAATCAACCCCTTGGACATAAAAGTGCTTGAAGTTGATGATTGAGAGACGATGAGAGAGAAAAGATGTTTGAATTAAGATTCCTGTTTATTTGAGCCAATCACTTGCTTGCATCAGACAAATTGGTGTAAACAGGGAAATGGGTGGAGGCCGCCTCCTCTGATTAGAAGGTGTTTGTATGTTTTGTTGTCTGTCTAAGCTAGCTGTGTTTATGATCAGTAAGAGCTTACACACAGCCAAAGGTTGCTAATAAATGAACTGATGGAAGTGTGTGCGTGGGCATGTTTCGCTTGAAATCTGTGAATCTTGACGCTTCCGTCTGATGGTTTCGTACGCATGTTTAAAGCGAGTTTTGAGAACATGTCTGTGTGTGGGACTAAACTGACAGCGCTGTTTCTGTAGGGAGCTCACGTGACCATAAACGCACGGGCGGAGGAGGACGTGGAGCCTGAAGCCATCATGCAGAAAGTGGGCAAAGCCTCAGGAGCCAACTACAGCTTTCACAAAGAGTCCAGTCGCTTCAAAGACACCGGACCGCAGGGGCCTGTGGTCAGTTCACACACACACACACACACACACACACGCACACGCTTTGCCCACAATGCACCAGAGCAGTGTCCAGTGCTGTTTTTAGTCCTTGAACATATATACGCTACTGTTCATAAGTTTATTTTTGTTGTTTCTATTTCTATTTCCAGAAAAATATTATGCAGTTCAACTGTTTTTAACATTGATAATAATAAGAAATGTTTTTTTTTGAGCAGCAGATCAGCATATTTGAATGATTTCTGAAGGATTATGTGACACTGAAGACTGGAGTAATGATGCAGAAAATCACAGGAATAAATTACATTTTATAATATTAAATACATTGTAATAATATTTCACAATATTACTGTTTTTACTGTATTTTTGATCAAATAAATGAGGTTTTGGTGCGCACTGACTTTTAAAAATCCTCAAAACAAATTAAATCCAACCTTTTGAACGGTAGGGAACATTGATCTTGCACAAGAGGACTTTTATTGCATTTGAATACAAAATGTATTACATTCATGTACCCTATTAGCACACAGTGGTTAGCTAATCATAACAGAGGTCATTTTCATAAAGAAGTCTTAAAGGTACAGTAGCAAACACTGCCCGTTTAAATCTGGATTTAATAAAGGGTCAGAGAGGAAATAATCATATAACAATACATTAATTAAAGCAGTTTTTGGTGCAAAATAGTTATCATTAACATTATAAGTTGGCCCATTATTGTGGCGTTCATGAGTTGTGTGTGGTCTTATGCATGCACATTTTCTTCAGAAGATGTAATCATCTAGTTTGGTTTTTACACTGCTTGTGAAAAAGAACTGCTATTTTTTAAATCTTTGGTAAGTTTAGTTAGTGGTCAGCAGCAGAAGGCATCAGACAGGTCTTATGATGGCACAGTGGTGCCAGGGTCAGTGCCAGCATGCAGTTTGTTTATCTCAAACACTCTTTCAGAATGCTGTGTCAGGAATTTCACAGGGAATGAGCCAGAATGCTCGGAATGTGGAAACTGATTTGGTGGTTTGGAATAATTTCTCTGCTGAACTCCAAATGTACCCACAAACTGCAGTTGAGTGCTGTGAAATGCAGCAGAGTCATTTGTCTAAAGTACATTGTGAATGCATAAATGTCATTTTGATGTATTGTTATTTAGTGGTATGCTTGACTGTTTTCAAGTTTTGTTTTAGCTATAATCAGGCCCACATGGAATCTGCACCCGCAGAATAACTCCAGAGAAAGCTGTGGGAGATCCCCCACCCCCTTGCATGGGTGTTTAATAAATGTTTTGGCTAATTTGCTTACGCTTTTATCTGTATGAGTGTCATACTCTCATCTCTCTCTTTTTTTTTTTTTTTTTTTTTTTTTTTTTTTTTTTAAAAAAAAAAAAAAAAAAAAAACTCTAGCTTTCTTTGGTTTTTTTTTTGTTTTTTTTTTTTTTTTTGGTATCTTAATATGTTCTGATTGACTCTGCAGAACTTTTTCGCTAAAATCACGGAAATTGCAAAGTCTAAATATTCTGTCTTGGCTTAGTCGTAATTTACCATTGTTTTTCCATACAGGGATCTGTTTACCAGAAGACTAATGCCATGTCTGAAATCAAGAAAACCAACAAAGACAATTTCTGGGCCCAAGCAGAGGTAATACAGCATACAGCATGCTTCAAAGTTTCTGCTTGCAAAATGTTGTGGAGTTTCCTCAGACAAAATAAGCATTTTAATGCAGTTCTCCAACCTTTTGAATCCTTGATTCCCAATAAACCACAACAATGTTCAAAGGCCCTGTGACTTTCTGGTTTATGGATTATGATTCTGAATAAGGATTAAAGACAAGAACTTAAAATATATTTATTCACAATTTCTACCCATTCATATATTTTTGAGCTTGGCATAAATATAAAAATGTAAATTCATAAAATATATATTTTTTAAATGTAGTTTGGGTCAGTAAGATTTTTCATTCTTGTGTAGTTATAAGATTGTTAATTTACATGACTTTTCAAAGTCAAGAAATCACATTTTTATAATTCGACTACCTCATTCACCAGGTTTTTCTAGGTCGTGGAAATCCTGTTTCTTCAAAGAAAAAAAGTTGTTGAGGGGGTGGATGTCTCCTATTTTAAATTATTTTAAGTCATCTTGAGGCACCTTTTAGAAGTTTGCTCAGGCCCCCTGATTGAGAACCATTGTTTTAATATTCTGTTTAATTATATTTATTTACAGTAGAATTTACAGACTCTAGAGAATCAAGATTAATTTACAGATACAATGTTAAGAAGATAAATTATCAACTATATATCTAGTTTAGTCGTGAAATTTTAGATTGCACAGGCTCATTTACTTATGTCATTTACATGCAATCTGCTGGCAGTCACATAATGTACTACATGGTACAAGCGGATTGGCCACTGCTGGTTCTGCAGCCATTGACATTGCTTGCTCAACACTTAAATTGTCGGGTTCAGTGTTTGCTGAAAGCTGGTCCTGCAGTGCTGTTTGAGTTCCTCTTAAACCCTCCACCTCCCCCAGCACCACCTGCCTAGATCTGCTATGGGATTTATGTATGCATATTCATGCAGCAGCAGCATTATATCTTACATGCTTTCAGCAGCATGTCTGAGTATCTGTTGGCATTAGCAAGCCCATACTTGCTCTGCAGCAGCATCGTATAGCAGATCTAGTGCACCAAGGCCAAATACATTAACATTGTCTTATACATTACCATGTCTAAAATATTGAGTTGTGATGATTGATTGAGTCTACCTTTTGCTTAATGCTTTTGTCTCTTTTACAGAAAGATGAGGAGAAGCGTCTTCAGGAGGAGAAGAGAAGGGCAGCAGAAGAGAGGCAGTGGCTAGAGAAAGAGAGGAAGGACCGAGATTTTAAGGAGGCGGAGTTACGGGAAAAGAGAGCAAAAGAGAGGGCATCACAGATAGATGAACAGAGGTCAGAAACATTTAAACAAATAAACACCTTGGGCATTGAGTGTCCTTAAAGGGATTGTCCAACCAAAAATGAAAATTCTGTCATCATTTACCCACTCTCTTGTCGCTCCAAACCTGTATGACTTTCTTTGTTCTGTGGAACACTTTAGAAGAATGTTGGTGACCAAAAAGTTTTGGTTCCTTCCATTGACAAACAATTGAATTCCATTGACCTGAAACTGTTTGTTTACCAACATTTTTCTTAAATATCTTCTTCTGTGTTCTGCAGAATGACATAAAGGTGAGTAAATGATGAGAGAATTTTCATTTTTAGATGGACTATCTGTGAGATCACCAAGGGTCAGACTGTCATTTTTATAATTAGATTTAAGCCATGTTGCATTTTGATGTAAGGTCATCGGCCAACTGGATAGTGCCTGCCGAGTATTAATTTTAAACCTAATGTGTTTGTGTTATAGGAAGTACCAGCAGCAGCAGGAGGTGGAAAATCGAGGTCAGCAGAAACAGCAATGGGTGAGTGACTCTCTCACACACACACACACACACAGACACACACACACACACGTGTAGTTATTTAAGTCCACATATCGCCACTCTGGGCATGTTCTGACATGGTTCCTATAGAGAAGCCACAATATGTTTAAAGCCTTCATAGCAGCACAAAAACACACTCGTCTGCGAACATGTTCATGTAAATTTTGTAAAATATCAAGAGACTGTTGAAAGAGAATTACCCATCAAATCAAACAAATTTTTAGGGAGGAGTTTAGAAGAATTACCAACCTTTTGAAAACACTTAAACATTAAAATTAAAATCTCATCCACTTTGCAATTTATTTGGGTACAAATCACCCATTTAGACAGGAAGAGAATGTTTGATCAATTGTAAAGCATTTTTTCAGATGTTAATGGCAGATCATTCTGAAATCATAATGTTTCATCACTCTCACAAGCAGTCTGATGCACTTGTAGCCTCTTAAATATATCTACATTGGTATAAACACTGTAGGAAATCTAAATCGTTTGACACAGTTCTTCTATCGCATGTCATATTGCCCAATGCTAATGTGTGTACAATGGCAACAAAGACTTCCCTTTTTCTAGCATAGTGTGGTTGTCTGAGCCCACTTTTCTTTAATTATCATCTTAACACTTCTATCTTCACACAAATAATCTTTAAACCAAATTTCCAAAATAAACTCTCCACAGCCCTGTGACACAAATAAGTAAAATAAATAAGACAATCTGTGGTTTTGTATTTAGGCCATATGCACAGGGGACACTGCCACACACATACAGCTCACAAGGGTTTCAGTGCCCGATCTGCAAGGGCCACAGCTGATTAATTCAGAGATCGTGGTTGTGGTTACCAGCCCACCTTAACAGCATGCTCTGTGGCTTGGCATCTCAACAGGTTTTGATACACAGCCCTCATTTATGAGATGAACCTTGTGAACTGTGTATTTAAGCAGCTGCCTTCTAACTCAAATTATACTTTATAATTGAACAAGTTGAAACGATCAACATAGGCAGCAATGCATGTGCATCATACAAGTAACACTCCTCATGAGAAGTGCACTGGAGACTCGACTCTGGTGTTAGCATGTTGCTGAACTAACAGCGAAATAATGTAGAGTGTAACACTTTAGAGTGCAACAGTCAGTTCCGGAAGTCAAAAGCCCTTTCATTTTCTCCTTAAGGCAACTGGTTTTTAAGCTGACTTTATAAACCTTTAAAGAGAGACCTACTGTGAGCTCTGAGGTTGTTAATTGATTGTATTTGCTTTTGTTGAAGCCATCAGCATCCATTATTTCAACTTCTTTTTTAAATAATTAATTCTGTATATCCATGGAATTCATGGTGAAAAACTACAATAATCAGTCCCTCCAGGATTTTGCTATTTAACACAAAATCAAGAAAACTCTGCGATATTCGTTGGAGCTTGCCATTTTTCTAAATTGCCTCAGATTTTCTACAGATTTTGGGTTTAGACGCGTCGTGTGACGACATCATTTCCATCAACCGGTTCACTTTATCAGCACTGCCTGTATGCTGTGTAAAATAGGCTCGCGTACTCTGTAAACAACCCCAAAATGGACGAAGAGATAGATGAACGGAACATAACGGAATGAGGGAAGTAGAGACTGAATAAAAATGTAAATTCACTTTCTGACAGTAGGTGGCGCTTATGTAACAGCAGTAATATAGCGATTTCCAGGGTTACCCACCTAAACACAGCAGTTTCTGACACACTCTAGTATGTTTTTAATAAAAATAAAAATACTAGCTTGTTTTTAACCCTGTAATGTTTGAAATAATTAAATGATAGTTAGAAGTTCTTTTTTTTCCCTCTTTTTTCCCTTTAGAAAAAGTAGGGGAAAAAATTGCATATGTGTATTTGCAAAACCGCCACAAATTCAGTCAATTTTTGGCCGCAAAAATCAGAAGTCCTACAAAAACCTGGTGGGACTGATCACCCATGATTCTGCAAAAAATAAATAAATAAACCTCCACCAATTAGAGAATATAAACAAGCAAATCTCACCTACTATGTAGTGTATCCTGCAATAAACATCAAATGTTGTTTCACAATAAAAACTTGACAAATCTTTAAATCAGTAGTTTTATATTTCTTTGTTTTCATTTTGCAATGATTCATGGGATTGTATTTCACCTCTTTAAAGACATACAGAGTCTTGTATGTTTGTTGTGTTTTTTTTTTTTTTTTTGTCTGATTGTCTTGGTTCATGACTTCTAGTGCTTTAATGAAGACTTTTTAAAAAATCCCAATGGGAAAAATGCTTCTAGTACCAGGGCCACTGAAAAAGTGGGTGGGAGAAATAGTTAATTTTAGTTAGTTTGTTGTTGTCATCTGTACGTTTTTGAATCGAATGTTTTAAGTATATTTATATATTCAACATTTCTCTCATCTGCCATCTTGGGTGGATTTTTCTCTGAGCTTTCACTTCTGCTCTAGAATTTGGCCGAAAGAAGACCGCATAAACAATTATGATACCTTATAATGCAGCTAACTAGGTTTTGTAATAAAACAAAGTGTGTGAGAGTCAAAGTGTGCTGATGTCCATCAGGAGGAGGAGGAGGAGAGGAAGCAGGCAGCACAGAAACCCTTTAAACGCGGAGAGTCGGTGGAAAAAGCCAATGTGAGTGAGAGGAAGCATCAAACATCTCTTTTGGCCCTGGACAGCAGGACTCTTCCAACTTTCTTCTAACCTTTTCTTTCTAGTGTGTGGCAGTGTCCTCCGCTGCTGACTCAGATTTTCTTTCTTTCTCTTCCTCTTCTCTGTCTGTCTCAACTTGCCTTACTTGGTAAACCACCATGGCTCAAATCAGTGTCTGTTTTATCGTTATACCAAAATCCCTTTTTTTTTTTCTCTCTCTGGCAGAATCCCAGTTTATAAACCTGATAGTTCCAGTCATGAATGCTGATTTATCAAGATTCATGATGAAGAATGAAGTAGTAGTACCAAAATGTTACCAAAATACCAAATGTTAACAATGCAATGTTAACATCCATTACATTATCCAGGCACTTTTGTCAGTATTTTCAGCATGCATACAGTAGGATGGATATGCAATTTGAGATTCAGCCTTTTTTGTTTTGCTGTTCTCTGTTTTTTTCCTCTTTCAGTGTAACCACTTACTTTGTATCTCTGGCTCTTATATTCTGAAAAGACTCCTTGTACTGCCGTCAGGGTTATCAGTTGTGATACCTGATGCGGTGATGGCTGCTTTAATGTTTGTGTGTATTTGTAACAGGAAGCCGCGGCTCTCGTCTCCCAGCGCTCCGTTAATCCCAGAGAAATGTTCAAACAGAGGGAGATGGGCATCAGCTCTGCTAACACAGACAATACTCAGTCTGGTCCAAAACCAGGTAACCGTTCATCATTCTGGACATACTCTGTGTCCCTCAGAAACACTCACTATACGAGTCAAACAGAAACACGACAATATATGTATTTATATAAAAATATAAATTTGTTCTAAAATATATTTAGAAGTATAATTTAGTGGTTATTATCATCAGGATAATAAATAACAAATATAGTCTGATCCCAAGTTTGCATATTAGCAGTATCCCGATGAGATCTCTGCAAGCACAATTTACACTATAGGAAGTGTTTTATTTAAATGCTACAGTATTTGCATTCTATATTTAGCTTCCCCTTTTGCTATGTGGGTCACGTTTCATGTAGTGAAAACACTGAATGTGTTCAAACACGTTTAAGGAATGGCCTTGTATGTGAATTAGAAGGTTTTTTCCTATGCATGCAGTAACTAACTTCTGAATGTTCAGTGTTTTGTGGTATTTCCCAGTCTCCCATTGTTCTCCGGGTATTTCAGCCCCGTCCATCTGTCTGAAATTCGACACTGTCATTAAACAGCCTGCAGTTCTTCTGTCTAAAACAATGTTTGTGGTCTGTTCTGCTGTGTATAACTCCGTTAGCCATCTGTCAGCTTGGGTTTCTCTCTTTGTGGTTCTCTGTTCTGTGTCTCAGGGCGGTTGAACAGCCCTTTTCTGTCCAAGCAGTCATGTGAGCCAGAGCCATTTCGCTGTCCCGTGCGTCAAGCCTCACCTTTACGAGCCAGAGGTACACAAACATGCACCTTATCATTCCTTCCTTATCTCTCACTTGGAGAGGTTTGGTGTGTTGTCCATCTCTTTCACTCTCTACCTCTTTGTGTGGGGTTTTCATGTATCTCAACTAACATCTAACCACTCACGCTTTCCTCATGCTTTGCTGTAAAATTCTACCGTGCACCTCAAAATAAACGAGATTTCCAGGATGCTGTGTGAGAGTTTGTGAACATCTCACTGTGTGTTTGCTTTGTGCACTTAAAGGAACACGCCACTATTTTTGAAAATAGGCTCATTTTCAACTCCCCTAGAGTTAAACAGTTGAGTTTTACCGTTTTTGAATCCATTCAGCCGATCTCCGGGTCTGGCGGTAGCGCTTTTAATGCTATTACGCAGCGCCTGAAAGTAGTCCCCAGCACGCTCCCTGTGCAAGCAGGTGGTCACGTTGGTTATGTTGAAGGAAGTTAGCCTATTTTCAGGCGCTGTGTAATATCATTGCGCCCTGCTGCACCCATGGTACGGCAGCAAAGTTCCTTGATTATTACGCCGGAATGAGAGTATAGTTCTTAGACATATCGGCCTAGAAAATCACAGCTTTTCATTTTCCGTCGGTCTTAGTACACGATGTAACTACAGAAGAGTCAAGTTTTAAATAGGAAAAATATCGAAACTCTTTGGTCATTTTTGAGCGAGATGCTAACGGTCTAATCGGATTCAATGATCTATGCTAAGCTAAGCTAAAAGTGCTACCGCCAGACCCGGAGATCGTCTGAATGGATTCGAAAACGGTAAAACTCAACTTTTTAACTCTAGGGGAGTTGGAAAATTAGCCTATTTTCAAAAATAGTGGAGTGTTCCTTTAAACCATTTCAAGCAGCTCTTTGCACTGAGGGTGGATTTATATTATTGTTGTTATTAATAATCTGGTCTTTTTATTTTTTTTATTTTTTGGGGAGGGGGTTGAATTCCCATCAAAAATAACTATATTGTGATCTATACAGTTACTATCATATAAAATCACTCATAGCGTGATATATTTTGGTCATGCAGCTCTCAAACTCTGACTACCCATCTGCGGTGTGTCAGAATACAGATCCAGCTCTCCCAGTGTGTGCTTGTTACCATGCATGTTGTGTGTGTGTGTTTTGAGTAGAACCCAGTTTTGAGGAACAACCCAGATCTCATTATGTGGAGCCAGAACCCGAGCCAGAGTATGAAGGTGGGATTCACACACGCATTATCAGCTCCTGTCATTTGTTTTGTTACATTATCCCATCTCGCTGTCATTATCATCATCAGGCCCACATTTGTGTCAAGTCAGTCAACTGATTGTCAGCACCACCTTGTGGGGAAGGTGAGCTCTTACAGGACCCGTCGCAAATAACTTCTCTCGGTCTTGTTTGCATTCACAGATGTACAAGCAGTCATTGATAACTATGAAGTGCCCGTAGAACAAAAGCAGCCACAATATGAGGCGGTAGTGGAACAAGACACCATCTATGAGGAACCAGCACAGGTACGATCCTCACTACAGGAACGAACTAGTTATGACAGCAGTTATAGTGAAAATCATCTCTAAAGAGCTTTTGATTGGACGATATTCTGTGTACTGCAGTTTGAGTCATCGTTATTTTTCGTTGTTATATGTTGTATATTTTTAGGAGCTGGTTTTGTCAGTCTTTTAGCGTATGCCAGCATATAGATGAGCTCAAACTAATATATATGAACCAAAAGCCACAAACTTTGCATGGGGTCTTTAAAGTTAAAAGCATCCATTTTTTATTGCATGCTGTCTTTAAGTGGACGTGAGGTGTGTGTGATTTGAGTGATTTGTGAATGTTTGGTAGGAGGAGGAGCAGAACACATATGAGACGACAGATGATCGCGGTGTCTGTGCCAGGGCTCTGTACGACTACCAGGCTGGTGAGTATTGATTATACATAAGAATGTGTTCTGAATATACATAGACATGCACATTCCTTTCCCACAGTTCTCTTCTGCTTTGCCATCTGCATTTGTATTAATTCTCCTAATACTCAAAATCATTATATCATGCATTCTCAGTCATGCTTTTAAGAAAATCAGATGAAAATCAGATTTAGGCCAGTGTTTGTTTGTTTCATCTGTTTTTGCTTCAATCAAAAGATGCCTATTCCAGCTCTTTTTGGATTTGGATTTTTATTATATTAGTATGCTGTATTAACGTAATTGGTTAACATGTTTGCATCACATAAGTAAACAAAATAAGTTGATTAAGTGACCCATACTTGGAATTTGTCCTCTGCATTTAACCCATTCAAGTGCACACACACAGCAGTGAGTAGTGAACACACCGTGGACACACAACCGGAGCAGTGGGCAGACATTTTTGCTGCTACCTCAGTTGTGGGTATTGAAGGTGGAAGAGAGCGCTGTTCGTTCCCTCCCCCCACCTACAGCACATTTCCCGTCGGTACTGAGAATTGAACCCGTGAACTTCTGGTTACAAGTTTGACTCTCTACCATTAGGCAAATGTTCCCAGAATTAATATCAGAAAAGGTCAAATTCTTGGTGTATTGAGAGCAAGACTGCAGCTTTTTTCTTAACTAATCACTGCAAATCTGGTTTGTTCAGCTCATTTATTTGAATATTTTTCTGCCTTCACGTGGTATCAGAATTATTGTAAATGTGAGTTTTTTGTCGTAAATTGGACATAAACGGCCTCTCAAGTCGTATTTAAAAAATGGGACTCTGAGATAATTTTGATACCTGAGTTTCCGGACATTAAAGGGATAGTTCACCCAAAAATGAAAATTACCCCATGATTTACTCTCCCTCAAAGCATCCTAGGTGTACATGACTTTCTTCTTTCAGACGAATACAATCAGAGTTATATTAAAAAATTTCCTGGCTCTTCCAAGCTTTATAATGGCGGTGAATGGCTGTTGAGATTTTGAAGCCCAATAAAGTGTGTCCATCCATCATAAAAAGTGTTCCACACGGCTCCGGGGGGTTAATAAAGGCCTCCTGAAGCGAATTGATGTGTTTGTGTAAAAAAATAAAATAAATCCATATTTAAAACTTTATAAACCGTAATCTCAAGCTTCTGATAACTGTTATACGCGCATTCACAAGAGAGTGGCATTCAGTTCTCAACAGCCATTCACCACCATTACAAAGCTTGGAAGAGCCGGGAAATTTTTTAATATAACTCTGACTGTATTCGTCTGAAAGAAGAAAGTCATAAACACCTAGGATGGCTTGAGGGGGAGTAAATCATGGGGTAATTCTCATTTTTGGGTGAACTATCCCTTTAAACTTTAAACATGGCTGAGGGGAGAAACATAGCTGTAGTACTGTTAAGTTTTATTAATTTTTCCCCACATCTACATTGCTTTCTCTTGCCATCACAGTCATGTATATTTATTTACACACATAAATTATCTTTTGAGGCTAATTGTATTTATTGAAAACCGTGAAAATCGCATTTATTTGAACAAAATTGTCAAAAAAAATTGTCAGCCAGCTGAATATCTAGATAGCACAGTGTATGTTTCTATGGTTACCAAATGAATGGAAAGCTACATTTTATTAAAAACCTGTTGGATATTGACTAAATATCTTCTATTCCACCTTGTGGCTTTAAAGGGGTCATAGGATGCTACATGCACTTTTACAAGTTGTTTGAACTGAAATGTGTGTTGGCAGTATGTGTACACAACCATCCTATAATGATAAAAATCCACCCAGTGGTTTTTTGTTAATCTACTAAAATCTTTACCCCTTTCTCAAATCAAGCCGATCTCAGACGTCACACAGACAGGCCCCTCCCACGATAGTTTGATTGGCAGTAGCGTTTCAGCACAGACTGGACTGGCGTCTTACCTTAGCTCCGCCCTGAGTGAGCTGTCATCAGTCCGCCATTGTTTCACCGCTGGAGCAGATGTAGACAAGAATGACTCCTAAGCGATTGAGTTGTTCTGTTGTTGGATGTAATAATGAACACAGCAGTCGTCATTTACTCCTGACATCTGAGCCGCTGAAGACGCAGTGGATTACGTTTGATTTTGAAGAGAATGCGCCCCGATCTACATAAATGCGTCCATGTTCGCGTGAATCATTCGTGATCCAGCTTCACCTACAGAAGAAGTGTGTTAAGGTTTTTTTAACGAATCTTTGCAAATTGCCTTTCCTAATAATGTGCTAATTAGCAAGTTT
>NW_015557175.1:2821541-2822909 GCF_001515605.1 Sinocyclocheilus anshuiensis | reverse complement strand
GTGTACATGACTTTCTTCTTTCAGACGAATACAATCAGAGTTATATTAAAAAATTTCCTGGCTCTTCCAAGCTTTATAATGGCGGTGAATGGCTGTTGAGATTTTGAAGCCCAATAAAGTGTGTCCATCCATCATAAAAAGTGTTCCACACGGCTCCGGGGGGTTAATAAAGGCCTCCTGAAGCGAATTGATGTGTTTGTGTAAAAAAATAAAATAAATCCATATTTAAAACTTTATAAACCGTAATCTCAAGCTTCTGATAACTGTTATACGCGCATTCACAAGAGAGTGGCATTCAGTTCTCAACAGCCATTCACCACCATTACAAAGCTTGGAAGAGCCGGGAAATTTTTTAATATAACTCTGACTGTATTCGTCTGAAAGAAGAAAGTCATAAACACCTAGGATGGCTTGAGGGGGAGTAAATCATGGGGTAATTCTCATTTTTGGGTGAACTATCCCTTTAAACTTTAAACATGGCTGAGGGGAGAAACATAGCTGTAGTACTGTTAAGTTTTATTAATTTTTCCCCACATCTACATTGCTTTCTCTTGCCATCACAGTCATGTATATTTATTTACACACATAAATTATCTTTTGAGGCTAATTGTATTTATTGAAAACCGTGAAAATCGCATTTATTTGAACAAAATTGTCAAAAAAAATTGTCAGCCAGCTGAATATCTAGATAGCACAGTGTATGTTTCTATGGTTACCAAATGAATGGAAAGCTACATTTTATTAAAAACCTGTTGGATATTGACTAAATATCTTCTATTCCACCTTGTGGCTTTAAAGGGGTCATAGGATGCTACATGCACTTTTACAAGTTGTTTGAACTGAAATGTGTGTTGGCAGTATGTGTACACAACCATCCTATAATGATAAAAATCCACCCAGTGGTTTTTTGTTAATCTACTAAAATCTTTACCCCTTTCTCAAATCAAGCCGATCTCAGACGTCACACAGACAGGCCCCTCCCACGATAGTTTGATTGGCAGTAGCGTTTCAGCACAGACTGGACTGGCGTCTTACCTTAGCTCCGCCCTGAGTGAGCTGTCATCAGTCCGCCATTGTTTCACCGCTGGAGCAGATGTAGACAAGAATGACTCCTAAGCGATTGAGTTGTTCTGTTGTTGGATGTAATAATGAACACAGCAGTCGTCATTTACTCCTGACATCTGAGCCGCTGAAGACGCAGTGGATTACGTTTGATTTTGAAGAGAATGCGCCCCGATCTACATAAATGCGTCCATGTTCGCGTGAATCATTCGTGATCCAGCTTCACCTACAGAAGAAGTGTGTTAAGGTTTTTTTAACGAATCTTTGCAAATTGCCTTTCCTAATAATGTGCTAATTAGCAAGTTT